>NC_085049.1:24451096-24719991 GCF_963662255.1 Cinclus cinclus | reverse complement strand
CCTCTCCTCTCCTCTCCTCTCCTCTCCTCTCCTCTCCTCTCCTCTCCTCTCCTCTCCTCTCCTCTCCTCTCCTCTCCTCTCCTCTCCTCTCCTCTCCTCTCCTCCTCCTCTCCTCTCTTTTTTATGGTTTTTATGTGTCCAGGGCTCACACTGAGTGAATGTCACTGAGCACAAGGCTAAATATGCTGCTACATTTTTTCCCTTCCCCGTTTTTATTTATTTTTTTTTTTTTACATCAAAAGAAGTAGTTTGTATTCCCATTTTTCACCTGTATATAGGGTGAACCTTTTGCTGAGTGTTTGCTACCATTCTCTCAGGCTGGCCTGCTGGTGTCACTCACTTTCCGGTGAGTAAAGGTAGATTCCCTGCCTAAAAGAGCTCTTCAGCACTAAAGGGTGTGTCCTGTGGTGTCCTGATGTGTTTCTGTTCCAAACAAATTTGTCTTTTGAGTTAGATTGTGTTGGTAAGTGCTATTCCATTAACCCAGAAAGAGAAAGGGAGCCAAAAGGTGGATACTGGGGTACCTGCACATTTCTGTGCTGTTTCTGCAGCAGATTTGACATTGTAAAAAATTGTAAATTGTAAAGGTAAATTGTAAAGGACAGAAGCCAAACAGGAGGCTGACAGAAGCTGTTTCCTCATCTGCTGTGAGCTCCTGAGAGCTTCCTAAGGCTAAAGGGAGACTCTAGGTCCCTAAGGCAGTGCCTTAACTCCTTTGAAACCACAGTTCAGTTGTGTGTAAGGTGGTCACAGTTCCTGAATTGTAAAAAAAAGTCTGTGTTTTCCAGGTAGCTCGAAATCCTTATGTAGAGCTGTGGAATCATAAGTTATTTATCTTACTGGAAAATATTTCTAGAGGTCACCAGTTCTAATAGTTTCTTTCAAACAGAAGTAGGTTCACTTAGAGCAGTTTGCCCCCTATAAAATCTCTGACCTTGACTATTCAAACTTCTTTACAAATGCATCATTTAATACAGGAAGCTCCTTAGGGAAGGTTCTTCACATCTGCTGTCATAATTTCTTATTTCCTAAATGCAGCAATTTATACTTGATTATTCTTACAAGGATCATGCCTTGCTTCCCTCCCCTGTTCTGGCACATTCCTTTGTGCTGCTGCTTCTGTAGCCTGAACAGCATCTGAAAGTGTTTGAAATCCCAATTTTCTTTGTTGTTATTCTAGCATTTCCTTACCACTCCATTCTAGGGGAGGGCATGTAGATAGGAATCTGCTCCTTTTTTTCTGAGGCTGTTTTGCTGCGGCTTGTTAGTGACAGCAAATTGTCATCATCTTACAGCCATTCAGCCATCAACAAAAACCAAGCTGAATCTTTCATTTCAGCTTCCTGAGAACAAGATTTCCCCAAACAAAAATACCCCGCCACTTCTTGGAGCACTTAACATCTGCGGTACTTAAGCAGAGGGTTGCAGCCCGGATTTTTAAGATGTTTAAGTGCTTGACTTCCACTACACTGAATTGGACCTAAGTACTTATAAATAGCTCTAAAAATTTGAGTGACTGTGAAGGCATCCCTCATCCATCACCCTTGGCAGTGGTCCCTTCAGAATGGCTGAAAGGCACATCAGCATGGTCACAGAAAATACTTCTAGTCCTGTTTTCCAAAACTCTGTAGATCAAGTGAATTGCTACATTCGAGTGTGGCTTCTCACGAAATACATCTTTGAGTCAGACTGCTTGTATTCCCTAGAAGAGAAGAGCCCCTGCTTGCATGAAAGTCAATATTTAAGTCAGACAACTTTTAAAATGGATGCAAAGTTATACTGTAAAAATACCCACCTTTATAGCTCATAATCCATTTTTTATTAAAACTGGGAAATAAGAGCAAAAATTCACATTTAAATTACTTTCTGCTGTTTCTAGGGGATACTCTTTGCATTCCAGTTGTTTCACGTTGTTTTTCCCCTACGCATTTTCAGAACTGCTGTTCTAGACTTGCATAACCTTTGGGGAAAAAATTTATTCCCAAACACAAAACCTGTATGGATTTTACATTTTTTCAGTATTTAGTAACATTTAACTGTGTGTTAGCCTTGGAATCACTCTGTTTTCCTGTGAATCCAGAATGCTGGGCTAGTACTGACTGAAAAGTGTTTGAAGAGGAAAGCCCTTCATATTTATGTCCTTCACCCAAGGAGTTGTGTTCCTCCTCAAGGAGTTCCTTCAGTGATGCTATGAAGCCAGGATCAAGTGCACAGAAATCCACTCTTCTGTTGATGTAAAGAACAGACACTTCCAATGCTTCTCCGTAATAAATGTCACGAGTCTGGGAAAATGTAGTTAAGCTAGTTCTGGTTCAATTAACTTGCATTTGAGGTGTGAGTAGTCATGTGTTCCATTTTATTCTGTTTTAAGTTTGAAGGGGGTATTTTGAGGGAGGATGGGGAATAGAACTTCATCAGTTCTATGAAAAAAAAAAAGAAAGTAAATTATTGTCTTGGAAAAAAACATTTTGATTTGATGTGGCTATCTGAATGACAGTCTTGACTTTTGGGTTTGGATTAAAAGTCTGAAATACTGAAGGTATGTTCTGTAGCAAGTTTACTTTCACTCCAAGCTTCCCACCCCTCATTAAAGCACATTCATCAGGTCGCTGAGCTGCGAAAGTTTGCGATGTGCACTTTGAGCAATCCGTCTTCGTCCCTCCGCCTTCACCTGGCATTAAATAACGCAAATGCCAGCAGGTTAAGGGTCCGTCGGTCACGCTGCCTCTCTCCCATCTGCCGTAGGTGTTTGGAAGGGGGCTGTGCTGGCTGGGCCGGGGGCTGCCATGGTGCTGGCCCCCGCAGCAGGAAGATAGCAGAGATGGTGGCCTGAGGGCGCCGGCCCCGCGCGCAGACATGGCCTTCGCCCAGTCCCACATCATGGCAGCCAGGAGGCACCAGCACAGCCGGCTCATCATCGAGGTGGATGAGTACAGCTCCAACCCCACACAGGCTTTCACGTTCTACAACATTAACCAGGGACGTTTCCAGCCCCCGCATGTGCAAATGTAAGTATTATAGTGTTGTTATTGCTCCAGCACAGCCTTCAGAATGGTTATTGCCTTGTCGATGTGGTATTTGATGGGCCAGTCAAAAAGAATTCAGAGAACATTGTTTTGCTGCCTTTCTAATAATATTTACTATAATGACTAGAAATCACTCCATTTGAAAAGTACTTTGTTAAAAGATGGGAGAAAGATTTCCTCACTGGTGTAAGTATAATGCATAGTACTTATGTATTAAAAAGAGAAATAAAGAACAAGCGGTGGCAATAAAACACGAGATGCTACAAGGATGATACTTTCTGCAATCTTAATAATGTTTGTTTGCTTTGTGCACTTGCATATTGATGTACGTGACTGCTGGAAATACCAAGCCTGGCCCTGTACAGCACACATTTCTGTTTGGTTGGTTATATTACAGCTGCATACATGGAAAAAAATCATATCAATACATAAAATACTGTGGGCACCCATCCGACAACTTACTTTCTGAAAATGCCAAGTGCTTAAAGAGTAATTAAAATAATGTGTTTGTTTCTGACTTCTTATATAATGACAACATCAGTAAAATTAACTGCTCTAGATGATTTACTTATAACGTAAAGTGGAGAATTATAATTACGAAACGAAACCTGCCATAAAGTTTAAAGCCAGAAGGAAGAACAAAACAGTAAAGCTATTACAAATAAATTACGTATAAAATTCTACTGTAAAATATTTTTATAGGGAATAAAAATGTCTGCACCATTTTATTGTGTTTATTAAAGAGAGAAGCAGCCTTATCTTTAGATCCAATGGCTGGTTTTCATTTTTTAAAGGGAACCTTTTTCCTTTAGGAAGACTGAACAAAGTCACCTAGTTTACATTTTTGGTGTTTAATATGATTTAATAACTTTAAAGCATAGGTCATGATTTCTGCAGTTAAAAAACTCAGCACTTGTGTCTGGTTGAATGCTGTGGGTCTATTTAGTGAATGTTTCTTAGGCATAAATTAGATTATATTTAAAAATCTGATGACTACCATGTATATCAAGATGGTGAGCAAACACTCGTTTTTTGGGGGCAGTATATTATGGTCTGTGTTGGGGTTTTTTAGATCCTACTGAAATGCAAACAGTAAAACGAGTTGAGTGTTAGCACTGGGAAACATCTTTTGTTTATAGAGTTGGCAAATGGTAGAAAAAGTACAAACAAACAAATGTGGGTTCAGAAATACTTTTACAAGCGAAAATGCCAAATGCAGGTTGCTTGATTTGTTGAAGCTTAGCTATTCTTTGTGAATATTCAGACAGCTTCTGGGCACTCAGGAATTTGTTTCCTGGTCTTAAAAGCTGAATGTTTTTTTACTGGGCTGAAAATAAGTAATTTATTAGCATTCACTTGGTTCTCAACGATATGTTGTTTAAATTTCTAACCAGTAAGAAATCATGGTACTGGATGCTTAGGCAATCAACTACATGATAGAAACCCAGCATCCAAGCAAGGAGTTGAAAATAAGATATCCTTAGAAAATAGTTCCTCAGAAGAGTTTAGCAATCTCTCATGAATGATTAATACTATTGAAGAAGCTTGCGCAAATAGAAGAACAGGCCAAATTTCAACATGTACCACAATCTGACCTATGCTTTCTCTTTGTACAGTAATAGTAAATAATGTTTCTGAATACCAGCAGGATTGCTTTTTCTTCCTACCAGTGAATAGAATAGTAACAAAAAAGGGGAAAATAGACATAAAAAGGGTGACAAAAGCACCTTTTATTCACATGATTGTTGTGGGTGAAATCTTAGCCCTGCTTCTGTGCATGCAAGTTTTGTCCTTAACTTCAGGGAGGTGAAGGCTTTGTGCATGGTTCAAAATACCTCCATTAGTGATGTTGCAGGCAATCATAAACATTTCACACAGACCTGTTAACATCTGAACTCACAGTAAACTACTTTAGCCACGTGGGGGAGGGTTGTATGCTCCTTTTCTTCTGGATTCAGTCTTGCAGCTCTTCCTTGGTCCCCTGTGCAGGCTTGGGCTTCTTATTTGACATTTTAGCTCCCAGTACATGCTGACAGCCCTTTCTAGACCTGTCGTAGTCTGGCATCCCAGTGCTTGTAAGATGACTGGGTTGCCTCTGACAAGAAGGGTGGTGAATTCTGCCGGTGTTTTCAAGTCCATCAGTCATTTCTGGAAAGTGCCTATCTCACTCCCTCCTGAAGTACTGAAATCTAGTGCATAAACTAACCTCTCGAAATGTTTTTGCTCTGAGATGTTCCAACTTTGCTTTTCAGTTTCTCTGCAAGTTTTCGTACTGATCTGAAGAAAAACAAAAGCATTTGCACAAAAATAATCAGCAGATCTGTATTCCTCTGCTCGTGCTGCAAGCTGTGCATTGGGTGTTGGTGTGACAGCTGCTGTGGGAACGTGTTACACAAGAATATGGGGATTGAGCCTTCAGAAATTATTTCCAGTAATACAACTTCGATGTGTTTGCAAAACTTGACATATGCTTTTACCTATATATGGTCTCAGTGCGTGCATATCACTTCAACATGAGAAATCTGCATCTCATTTATTTTTTTTTTTTTTTTTTTTTTTAACTGATGCCCTTTTCCCACTAAAATTCTCTGGCCTATTGCAGAGAATTTAAAAGTTACACATACCTCAGCAACCAGGAAAACGTTGTCCACACCTTCCCCATCCAAAGCATGTGCATTATGTGCTGCATGGGGTTGCCATGGTAAGTCTGCTGTTCTTTCCACACAGCTTCCTATGTGAAGTGTACACTGCTCCCTAACACCCAGCTCACTGCTGGCATGAGCTTTAAAAAAAGTACTGAAGGAGAAGCACTATCTGCTTTAAAGGATACTCTACCATGAAAATTAAAAAAAATGTGGTGTTTTTGACCGGTCCAAATCCTTATGTTTGCCAAGGCAGTATCCATGATTTAAAACTGACTCAGCAATGGCATATGTATCTCGCTTTGGGAAGTGTTGGGCAGGGAGAGCCCAAATAATTCAGTTTACTGGACTGATGTTCAATCCTTTTAGCTTGAGCAGCTACAGTGATAGCCAAGATCAGCCCCTCATCACTTTTACCCAACCATCCTGGTTCATTTTGTGCATCACCCTTCACACAGCTCCCACCTGAGGGCAAATCCTCACCCTTCTCCACCCACATTCCTTTGCACCCCTGCTGCCTCCCGTGGAGCTTACCCTGGGCAGCTCTCTCCCCCTCCAAAACAGAGGAATTTTTAACATCTCAGCTCTTTTCTTTCATCTGCCCTTCCCCGTGTGCCTTACACGAGCTGTTTCCAGCTGCTCAGAGCCCAAGAACTGTACTCTTTGCCACCCAAATTTTGGAGTTCCCACTACATCCTTGTTTACATATGCCTCGTGTTTATTTACTTTCTGCTCAAAACCTGGAACTTGAGGAAGACAAACCTAAGGTGTTTGTACTATAAAGTTGCCCCTTCAGTTTTGCTGTGAAAACCCCAACATTTCTTCTTCCTATGTGGGGAAGATGGGTACAAAATAATTGGTTCACACTCTGGTTTTGTAGTTACATTGTAGAAAATGCTAAGACCTTTTCCTGTGTTTAACAAGATTTCAGTGTTTTAGATTTGTTCCTCACCCTCTCACTAATCCTGTGAAGTTGTCAAAACCACCTCAGTTTATCTGCCTATAAATTTCATAGAATTTTTTGACATAGAGAAAAGGTTGAGTGATTATAGTTTGATATCCTAGATCTTCTAAGCAATAAAGTGCTTTTTGAAAATTTACCTAGTAAACAGAAGTAATATTATTAAAAGCAAATATCTCTATAATTTTTCTCTGGGTTTGTTTATGTAAAAGTAAGCTCATGAATTGAAGCACAACCAGCAAGGGATAGAAATACTGTACTGTATACTGCAACAGTGAACAAAACTAATTTTATTTGTCCTTTCAAAAGAAATGTTGCAAAATTCAAATACTTCATAACAATTCTGTATATCTCTCTGGTTTCTAGTGACACTAATATAACTCTTGCATCTTCTGCTTTTTGATTTTTTTTCCACTAGAATTCCCTAACTGGAGTAGCAGAAATGGCATAGGTACATATAGATAGATTTGCATCTATGTATTTATTAGAGCAAAATATGGATTGAGGTTAAAAAGATTGATTTGAAAACAAGTATTCCTTCTATAGCAGAGAGGTGTTCTCTGATTTCCTCTTGTAAATTATGGGTCTCATCAAACTGGGTTAGATCTTTCCATTTCTTCAGTTTTGAGTGTAGAGATTGGGTTCTGAACAATGCAGCCTCACCCCTCACAACATCTGATTTCATTTAGTGTAATTAAGCCCAGAAAGTCGTCACTTTGTCCTGACAATAGTCAGGCTTTAGCGTACATTTACAGCTGTTAGGAAAGTTTTTATGTTGCTTTACATTAACACACTGAAACATATCTCCAAAATGTGTTAATTAAATTTGCTGGAATTGAGTAACTTACAGAAAAGAAGTTATAATTAGAAAAAAAAAATCTAAATGTATTTAGGTATCTAAAATAAATCTTTTCCCTGTGTACAGTGTAATCATATTTAAACAATGAAACAGGATAGTATTTTTGCTTTGAAACTGGCAATGCCTTTGATTTATCTGTAAGTATTTGTGTCAGAGTTACTGCCATAGTCCAATCTCTTTTCCTTAATCTCTTTAAATTAATCTATCTACCCAACGAATACTGAAAATGTTGTGATGTGAACATCAAGAATTTTTACACCTCCCATTAGTGTTAGGTTTGTTTTAATAAATCTTTCCATCAGGCAGATTTAAAAGTCTGTGCAATCTTTTGTAAAGGTAAAAAGTGTCATTAGAATTGCAAAGCAGACACTAAGAAGTACGTAAATACTTTATAACCTTGTTATGATGCATTTCCTACAGGGTTGATCCGGTGCCCCATGATGCTCCGAAGCCTCCAGGATATACACGATTTGTCTGTATTTCTGATACTCACTCAAGAACTGATCCCATCCAAATGCCATATGGAGATGTGTTAATACATGCTGGTGATTTTACTGAGCTGGGACTTCCTAGTGAAGTAAAAAAATTCAACGAGTGGCTAGGTAGGTATTGAATTCTGTGTGGATTCAACAGTAAATTTGTTTACTGATTGTATCTGCCCCTTCTGCCTCCCAGTTAAAAACCATCACTCACTCAGAAATCATGAATATTAATTTGACTTTTAAATTTGAATGGCAGCGAGCAGGAATCAGATTTTTTTTCCTTAGTTTCAACAAATATTTTTGCATTTTTCCAACTGAGCAAATAGGATTTGTGAGACTATTCATCTGTTCTGCCTTCACACTCTCAAGTGTACATTAAGTAACTTCTTGGTGTTAGCAACAATTGAAGTCAGGAGGCCTTTAATGACTTACATAAAATCTCTTCCCTACATTGTTACAGCTTTGCTGCCTCCCCCAAAAAGTTGTTGTGACTGAAAACATTTTTCAGTTTAACCCCAGAGGGCTCATAGGTTTGGGTTTTTTTTTTTTTTTTTATATATCTGAGGCTCAGCTGTACCACAGAGATGAATTCTGAACAAAGCAAACCGTGTATGCCTGTGGTTGCTGCCTTGGATGTAGCAGACCAGATGTAGATGCCTTCTGTAGGCAACTTTTGGCATTGCTAACTGAAATTCTGTTCCACTGGGCAAGAGAGTGATGATTTACATGTGCTTCTGCAATGTTTTGTATATGCTAAAAAAAAGAAAAGACAGTGAACATTGGAAAGGCTGCACTGCATCCAGATAAAAACCCTCATCAGTGCTGTTCCTGCAGCATTGCAGATACCTTAATTTAGAATAAAAGTGGCTTCTGGATTCTAAGGCTTCATTAATTAAAAAAAACATGAGAGGGAATGAAGGAATTGGAAAAAGGACACAGTTTAAGGATAATGGATTTTTGGATTTCAAGTTTTTGTGTTGATTTCTTTCTTGTGGTTGATATTTTTGCATTTTTCCCTGGTTTTTTTTGTTTTTTTTCCCCTATATATTGCTGCATTCTGCACTAGAAAGGCACAAAGCAGACAGATGCATGTAGGCTGAAATGGAATTTAAAAAGGAAAGTCAAGACTTCACAATTTAAACAAATATTTACTAGCAAATAATTATCAGCAAGGCTGATAAATATTTATTTGAGCTCAGGAACCCAGTAATATACCCCACATGGAACAATTGTTTCATTCTATAACTCTGAAGGTAGGAACAGCATGTAGAACAATTGATATAGAGCCATCAGCTCTGTCTCTGTACCCAAATGGAACAGGTTGGTTATAAAACAGCAAGTTTTGACCCTATTTTGTAGGTCTCTACCATGTATTATAGTAATGTGCTGAAAATAGCATTTACAAATTATTCAAACCATATGGTTACCCCTTCTAAATAATCCTGATTTTATTTATCTGATGGTGTGGGAAGAGAAATGCTCTGGGATATTGCTGTAGAGCAAGGATAGGGCTGTGCACATTGCTTGCTGCACAGTTTTTGTCTCCAGTTCTCCATCTGCCTCCCTGCTGGTCACAGCTGTACAGTGTTCTGAAGATGTCTGGAAGCTGAAATCCTCTCAGAATGGTAGGGAGATTTCCCAAGGCATTCCTGTGATGTTCTCTTCATCATTTTTATTCCAAAAAAAAGGCTTAATTTTCTGACTTTTCAGGCATGCTTCCAATTTCATGGTAACATGCGCTTGGGAAAAGGTGATCTTGATATTTTTGCAAGAGCATCTTGGAGATACAGGAAGTTAGCAATTTAAAAGGTTTTTGTTTAGTTTCTTGGCAATTTAAAGTAAAGATTTAACGTAAATTTTTAATAAAGTTTCTGTTTAATTGTTTTAAATGGGAGGTTTATCAACTCTTGAATGTATTGAGTCTTCACAAAATCTGCAATAAATGGCAGAATGGTTAAAAGCATTCCCATTGAGAAGGAATTTCAGAAGGTTTTGCTGTTTGTCCATTCTAGATAGCTGCTTCCAGTACCTTCCATAATTTTGCAATTGCAAAGCCAGCCCAACCTTCTCCTTCTTCCTTAATATTTTACTGGTTTCTTGAGAAAGTAACTGACAGACTCTGGCACTGACTTTTTCTCCACTGACATTCTTCCTTGCTGCTGCCAGATTTCCCTGTTTATTCCTCCATGCATGGGGATCGCTTTCCCACTTATTTTGTTCTTTGTCTAATCCATGTCTCTTGCTGTTGTTAGATTACGACTTTGTTCATGCCTTGCAATAAACACTTGGTTTGGTATACCTTCCCTTGATCTCAGCTTTCCCTCAAGCACGAGATACAAATCCTCCTCCTGCTTGTGCTCCATGTCTTTATGCTAAGCATTGATTCCCACTTTTTAGTTTTCAGTTCTGCCATACCCTCTTGGGTCTGTGCCACTCTGGTCTCTCTCTGTTTCATCTTTCCAGATGAACTTGCCCTTCAGCAAGTTCAGATTTTATCTTTGCGCTTTACATAAAACTCCTGTGCCTGCGTGATGGAAAATTTATTTTACATTATCATCATTAACTTCCATGGGCCTTATGGTTCTATCAAGCACATGCTCAAGTGTTGTGCTAATAGAGGCACATCGGCTGGATGAGTCATCTCCTAAAATCTGTTCTCTTTTTCTGACTGCCCGTGGGTTCCCAGGAAGGCCACTACCAGCTTGGATAACGCCGCTCACGATCCCACTATTGTCACTGGCTGGGGCTGGTAGCCCAGGTACTCTATTTTGGCTGCCCTTTAGTCACCAAGTTTTATATTTCTGACCCTTAAAGCCCTCTACTTAATTCAGTTTGTTCTTTCTGGTGGTTAATTGTTTTCTGTCATGTGTCTTTTTCTTTAAGCCCTTTCACAGGGAGAGAGTTGAGTTTTCACTAGGGCTGGCTTGATATCTAACTCAGTGGAAGAGACAAAATATTGGTGGTCACTGGATGTGCTTATTTTCTCAGCCTTCTCTGGTAGCCAGTCCAGCATTACTTTTAATTGAATATATAGGTTTTTCTTCTCTGAGTTTTTAAATTGCCTTTTGGGTCTGTGCAAAGTTTGAGCACAGACACAGTTTTGCAACTGAGTTCCAGAATATAACAGGGATGGTGAGATGAACTGTGCTTATTCTGAACCTGTCACCTACTAGTTTCATTTGGTATTTCCTAATACTGGAAGAGGCAAATGAAAAATTTATCACTCTCTATTCTGCTTAAGAATTTTTAGGCTCTTTCTGTATCTGCCCTTAAGATATTTTTCAGGCTGAAGATTTTTCAGAAGTCCTTAAATGCCTTTGATCATCAGTGTCACTCTTTGTACCTCTTTATTCGACATCCTTTTACAAACAGTGAGACCAAAACTGCACGTTCTGAGAACACCACAGATTTATTCCCTGGCACAATGAACTTTCCTAGTTCTCTTTTCCTTTCTGGTGTTGTGGATTATTCCATTTTTAACAGAACAAGGAGATGGCATTGTCATAAAATTTCCTAATACATTTCCATCAAGTCTTTCCTGAATGGTAGTACCTAGTTCAGAACTCATCACTGCATCTATAGTTTGTGTATTTTTTCCAATTTTTTAAAATTATTCTGCATAAATTTATGTTAAGTTTCATCTATCCTCTTATTGCCCGGACATGAAATACCATGATGCACTTTTGCAAGTGAGATTCCTATTTTGCTAACGTTTTTCAGGGTAACTTAGAAAATTAAGGGGAAAGGGGATGGATAGTCAGTTTACAAACCATATAAATGGTGCAACCTGCTCACTGCCCCCCCCCCCACACACCTTTTTTTTTTTCCTGAACTGACCCTTCTCCTGTTATCTTATCTTAACTTTTTCCTTTTTTATCTAGTTTGTTCTTTTACAGTATTTTTCTTCCATATTTAAAAATTAAGTTTTGGACAATCAGAAAAAGATAGAGTACAAGGTATGTGTTATGGTAGGACTGAACAGAGGGCCAAGAATCCAGTGAAACTTTCTGATGATTTATAAGAATGCACGGTATGACTTTGAACCTGTGCTAATTTTCCAGCATGTTCAGGAGATTTTAATGATAACAGTTCAAACAGAAAAAAATGATCTGCAGCTTTTTCATTATCTTAGGTTTTATTATTTATTCCCTTCCTCCCTACCTGCATATCAATCAAATGTGTTGTAGGACAAATACAAAGACCCATGTCCTGCCTTAGTACACTCGTCAAATACTGACTCCAAAACCATCTCTATTTTTTATCTCCCATATTGTTGGCACTGGAAATTACCTGCTTGGCTCAGTTGCTCACGTAATTCCCTTTGCTCAAGCCTGTAGTATCATTTCCAAATTGTTTATGCTCCAGGACCCACTGTCACTTTGAGCTTGTGAGTTGCTTTCCTGGAAATTTAACTGAGTAGCTGATCTGTGGCATAAGCTGCAACACATACTTCCATCTTTTCTCTGAGAATTCTCTTCTGTGCATGGATTGGGGAGATTACTTAAACTAACACATTTTGTAATATATATTGTTTCAGTGTGTTTGCTTGAGATTTTCCAATTTCTAAGACAGACTTTCTATTTGAGATTCAACTTCAAGGTAAATTGGAAATAAAAACATAGAAGGTGGCTTGGAGTTGTAATAGAAAACAATAATTAGCTCTTCAGAGTATTTTCCTGAAAATATTATTACATGCATGTTGTACCCACACAAACACAGACAAAAAAAGGATTACATTATTTGACATGCACTTCAGAACTTGACCTAGTCAAATTCAGCACAAAGGATAAGATTTTTATTTCAGACTAAAACATATTTTAGAGTGAAGATGTCTACCAAATGTAGTAACTCATATTACTAAAATTACTTGTTTCTAGAATTAGATTGTATTTGATCTAATCCTGTGATATTAGATTCCGTAGACAGAATCAGAGATTTGTCAGTAAATATCATCTCTACTTTTTAAAGTTCTTGATAAAAGATCTTCAGTAAAACTTGTGGTCACTAGGCTTAGCTTTACTTTTGGTTTACTGCTCAGCTTTGCAAAATGATGGTAATTTTTTTCTTCCTCTCTTAACAGGTATATTTTTAAGTTCAGTAATGTTCACTTTTAAAACAGATTTAAAACATGTTGAAGATGAAAAAATTCAGCTTCAGAGCAGCAAAAAGGATCAGAATTTATATATTGTAGTCATGCCATTTTGACCATCGGTAATTACACTATTTTTATGTTAATGTAGAAACCCCTTGAAAGAAGTATTTAAGCACTAATTATCTATTTACAAAGGAATGGCTTTGGAAATGCAGTGAAAAACATTGAGCTGTGCAGGGATTTAGAACAGATGTCAATTTTTAAAGACTGGGCATACTTAAAAAATAGTGTTTTCTACTGCAGTTCTTAAATGTATGGTGGCTTGGATGCATGCATTTATACATCCAAGGTTCAGACACATAAAAGTGCACTGCAAGACACTCTCCTAGTATTTCTCCAGTTCTGGGGAGTTGGGATGTCCTAGGAACTTCAGAATATTAAACTGGCTTCTGTGAGTCTCAGGAACATTTAAGTTGCATTCCTGTGCTGGGAAGATGATCCAAAGCATCTCTTTTCCGTGTACACCTTCTGTGCCAGTGGTGAGAAGCTGTAGAGGTGATGGGTGCTAAAGCATTGTTCCTTCGTGTCCTCCTTCCAAACATGTGTGCCTCCGGGAGATTCCTTGCACTCTGTGCTTATACTGAGCTTGCCTCTTTCCACTAAAGTACTGGAAAGTAGCCAAACTCCAGTATTCTGAGTCTGAGGCTTCATAAGTACTGAGGTCCTTGACTCTTCAAATGAGCAAGTGAATAAAAATACCCAGTCTTATCCCAGACTAGCACACAAGGGTAGCTTTAGGAAGGCAGTGTGGCCCAGAAGTGAACAGCCATGGAACTGGAAAGATCTGGGTTGTGAGTCTGTGAGCTGTCATTGCCTCCGGCAGAGATATTTGAAAGAGCCTGAGGAAGACAGGCAACCAGATTCTAGTTACTCATCTTCAGCTTTGACAGTCTCTTTATTGTTCTCCCTTGTGAAATTGGGAAAATGATGCTTGATCCACCTACCACATGAATGTGTTGGAGGATTAATTATCCTCAGCACAGCACTTTGAACACCTAGAGTACAGCACTGTACACAAACATTAAACATGGTTATTAGTGCTGTGAACCTCATATGCTGACACGACACACGGCTCTTTGTAGTCTTCCCTTCCACAAGGTGACAAGTGGGAGATGCTGAAAGCACCTCTGTGGGATCTGAAGATCTGAATAGGAATCTATATCAGTGTGCACAGAGATCCATGTAGGAAGTGTAAAATGTTTTTTAATTGTTACTTTTTAGCTCAATTTTCCCAGCTCCTTCCCTTTTGTGGTCTCCAGATACAAGTTGTAACCAAAATTAAAATATTTCAGGGGCAGAAAAGATGTGGTAGGAATTATATTTCCTCAGAAAAATTAAGACTATAACTATCCCAGGAAGTAAAAAAACTCAAAAAACTTCTGTAAATGAACTATGACTTAAGTAGTTGGTGGCTTTCAAGCCAAGTGCCATAAGCTAAGGGGACACATCAAAAGGAAAGTTCAGTCCAGGCAGACATTGCAGCCATGCAATTTTGTAGACATCTCTTACACACCACAAGTGAACAGAAGGTACAGATCCATGTAACCTTTTGTCTTGACTCATTGCAGCTACTCTAATGGCCTAGTTATGCATTGGGCTGGTTCTGCATAATTACAGGGTAATTAAATAAACGGGGCTGAAAGGAAACCACTTTCCCTTTAGAAGTAATTTTGACCAATTATTATATATGTGTGGGTGTGTATAAAGCACAGGATATCAAAGAGCCTAAGTTGGATTATTATCAGGTGTTTCTTTAGTTTCATTTGCGTTTGTCTATTTTAAGGAATCCTGTTTTACCAATGTGAGCAGTGTTTTATGTGTTTGCTGTTTTAGTGTTTGGTGTAATTACTGGCTTTTTCAATGCAAGAATGGCTAGAGCTGGAAGGTTACAGATCACTTCAGAAGGAGTGTTCATTTATGGTATTATTCCAGATTACACACCATACAAAAAGTATGTTAATGTGAATTTACCAGACATCAGCCCCAATGTTTAAACACAGAACTGTCAAAAAGATGCTAAAAAGCAATCTGAGACAGTTATGCAGTCTTTCCACTGTATCACTCACTCCTGTATTCTAAAAGGTTGAAATGAGAGGGAAGAAGCACTAAGTGGGCACTTACATGATTGTCACTTCTTTTAATGAATACTAAAAATTCTGCTCAGTACAAAATACCAGGAGGAAAGCAAAACACATCTGCCTGTACGAGTTTGTATTTAGCCTGGTGAAGTTGGGAGTTGATAACAACTGCAAGCTTCAGAGGAGGTCCAAGGTTGATAAAGATGCCTCACTTGGTACAAGGGGAGCCTGGAGTATGGGCATCATGAGTTTGCACTTGGATTATTTGCAGGGTTGAACTGCTTTACTGGGTTGCTGATAGAACAGGATCAACCCTTAAGCACACAGAATTCCACTTTGAACGAGCTCAGCTGCAGAGAAATATCAAACAGACAGTGCTGCTCAGCAGGCTGCATTATGCAGCCTGTAGTTCAAGTAATGGTTCCCCAGAACTTCAAGTTATTTTGTAGAAATTATGTTCACCATAAAAAGAACCTACTGGAGTTTGGAAGTTAAAAATTGCTGCAATGATTTTGTAATTGGTGCATAAACATGCAAAAATTAGATGTTCAGTTGATTTTCTTAATTAGTAATCTCCAGTAATGAAAGGAATAAACAAAGACATTCCTAGCTAAAAAATATATATATTCCTATACATATTATATTACCAGAACTGCTGTCACATTCTTATACTGAACAAATGAAAGCTAAGAAACTTTCTGAGGAAGATTTGCTGTAAACTGACAAAGCCAAACTCCATGGAGGAAATGAGGAAGTTTGTAGGATGATAATACATCTGGCTATATGTAAGTTTAATATGATATCCTGAGCTTGTTGGTAGTAAAATAATCTCAAATAATAAGAAATTGAAGGAGGAAATTTAGGGCAGATTTTTTGTGTGGTGAATTGTTCTGGGAGCAGAGCTACTGCTGCCTGACTTCTTGGGTGGTGTCTCAACCCCAGCTGTGGGTTCCAAGTTTCCTCATTCCCTTGAAACCTCTCCTTCAGATTGGGCATCACTCACCTGAGACACTTTCAGGAAGTTCAAGGAAACATAATTACCTCTGATGTCTTTATATAGTAAATGGCTTTTCAATCTGTTGGGCAGTTTCAGACAGATAAGGAGTGACAAACAGAAGTCTAAAGCATTGTACTTCCACAAGTTCTATGTTTTCCCTAAGAAAAAGCTATCTTTTGGTAAAACTGCTAAATTAAGGGCAAGATAATGTATCTCCAGCATTTTACTGCATATAAGGGGAGACTGTAAACTGGAAAGGGGAAAATAAGGCAGGAAAGATAAAGAGCCATATAGATGAGAAGAAGGAAAAGGATGGGAGAAATCTCTTATCCTGCATTAAGACAGAGGCTGACAGAGTGAATGGTGGCTTGGAGCCCTGTTCCAAATTGGCAGAAGGCAAAAATTGAATGTGTCCTGAAAGAGAAAGCTCTGAAGCCCATGGCTGAATCTGAGCCAGTGTGTTTCTGACAGGATTTTGATTTGTAAATACTTCATTCCAAATAGGATGAAGTGGATAGAAGTTGATTGATGGGGGAAAATAATTTTAGTTTCTTGCGAGTTAAACATTATGAGAGGAAAATACCCAGCACTTACTTTAGAAAAAAAAAAAAGTGAAGGTTTGCCTAGAAAGGAAATTTTTATTCACCCCAAAATATTTTAAATGAAGATTTTGCTTCATTTTTCTCTCCTTAGTAATGTCAGAAAGACTGTGTGAATTTCCAAATATATCCCATTCCATCCAAGTGGTATTTTAATACAGAAAAAATATTTAGGTAAAATTTTTCCAATTTCTAGTTGCAGTTTATGTCCAGATTAGAGGCATATTTGAGCAGATTCTTCCCAGGTGCCAAGAACAGAAGGATCCCTGAACCTTGGACAGAAACAACTGCCTTGTTTTGGCTGGTCAAAAGAAGAGATCAGACAAAAAATGTACCTTCCTCCAAAATTCATAACTTTTCTTCTTTATTATTTTCTTTGTTTGAAATTACATCTTTGACTCCCATAGCATATGTTCTTGCATGTGTTTCTTGGCACTCCTGAAGGGCAGATCTATTTCTTACATGCTTACTGCCTTGATTTTTTTCTGAGGAATTAATTTTGTCCTGGATATGTGTGCAGAATTCCTGTGACAGCCATAATTTTTCTTTAATATCATTGTATACACAGAGCTTCTGTATTAATACTGAGTTTGCTACCTGCCCACCAGCAAAGCCATATGCTAGCATCAAATGTTAATTGGTTATCAGCTGGGGATTTAGTCCTACTCATCTGCTAGATGGATAGTATGAGAAACTTACACCCGAGTTAATGGAACATACTCTCTAGTCCTGCTAAATTGCCTGTCTGCCATAGATTTGATCTATTGCAGTCACAACACAAAACTAGGTTTGGGTTTGTTTTTAGCATTGCAAGCTCTTTAAAATTCTGGTTTGTTTTCCAGTGTGGATTGACAGGAACCTAGAGAATCAGGGGGGATGGAGGGGACCTCTGGAAGATGTTGAGTCCAGTCTCCTTCTCAAAGCAGGTGTGGTTAGAGACCAGAACCTTGGCCTGGGAAACTTTGAGTGCCTTCAAGGAAGGAGACCTTCCAGCTGCTCGGGGCACCTATTTCACTTTTTTACCATCTTCATGGTAAAATTCTTTCCTTAGCATGTTCCCATTTGTGCCTGTTACTGCGTGTTGGGCACCTCTGTGGAGGACTTGGTGTTGTGTTCTCCCTGAGCTCAGGTGGTTGCAGACCAGCAGCAGGGTCTGCCCTGCATCTTCTCTGAGTCTGAACAGCCTCAGATCTCAGTCTCTCCCCTCATCCCAACCACCTTGGAAGCTCTCGGATGAAGAGTTTCTCAGTTTTTTTGCTGTCACTGAAGAGCCCAGGATGGGACCCCACACTCCAGAGGATGTCTCACAAGTGCTACGTGGAGGAGAAAGATCTCTTCCTTTGTTCAGCTGCTTTCACTGGTGATTAACACAGCCAGGGTGCCATGGCCACAAAGACTCACTGCAGAGTCTTTTTGAGTGAAGTTACTCCATCCTGGGTGCAGCTGTGGGAATTACTGGTGAACCTGGGAGCGTTTGAATTATCTGTGATCAGGAGCTGTTGGGTTAAGAAATGGAAAAGTGTTTGTTCTAGGGTTGTGCATAGGAACACAACTCTTAGATTATGTGCTCTTGGGGATGTCCAGTTCCTAGCCAAGGGAGCCAGGGCTACAAACTGCAGGAATCTATTCCTTACACATAACTTCACAACAGCAGGGCCTAGGTAGGAGCAAGATTTCCAAGATTTATGCCCAAGTCTGACTTTTCGCTTCAAGAGCACTTTGAGTAAAAGGCAAAGCACGTTCTAAAGTCTTCCAAGGAGCAAGGTTTGTACAAAATATTGCAAAATCTATGAACAAGCAGCAGAAAATACCTTGTTATTAAAAAAAAAAAAAAAAAAAAAAAAAAGAGAGAGAGAGATTTAAGGATAAAATGTATAGCTAAGGAGAAAAAGACCAGGAAATAGTTTTACCAAAGCCTGGTGAGGAATGAAAGAAAAAAAACTGAACAACTGAGCTGCATACTCATCAAAAACACAGTTGTTAATTGAAAAGCTGACAGACCTGTAACTACAGCAGTGCCTCTGGCCTGGACTATAATAAATGAAACTGTACATTTAGAGTAATTTGCTAATTTGCCTAAGTAACACCCACAGACAGCAACATGACATAAATACATTAGTGGAAGCAACAACTATAACCAGCTCATACAGGTTCTTGGCTGCTAGATGGATGGATCAGATGAGCTGGAAAAGATTTACCAAACGGAACAGAAATGGAATTGTTAACAACATTGTGGGATACAGGATTTCTTTATTCCTTTAAGGCCTGAAGATACCCATACATATCAAAGCATGTAAATAACATTTTTAACTTGTGTGTGGATGTGTGCACACATCTGGAAAGCTTGTACACGTGGAATATATGTCTGCTAAATGACAAGAGTTTCAGAAGTAAAACTGAGAAGCCCTTCAGGTAAATTACTGAATCTTGAACATTTAACATGTAATTATAAATATCTGAAGAGTTTTTGTTGAAAATTCTAAATATACATATATATTCTGTGCATAGGAAGGACTGGAACCTGTACCATCAGCTTTCCTAACACAGGTGTTACAAGTGTCTGAAACTTGTACTACAGAATCACCCACATCTTCATTTGGCAAAGTTCAGCCCTGTGTCACCTCCCCTAGGCTAATGCTGCTCTGTCTTCTGTTCCCATAACTCTGAATCACTCTGTTGCATTTTATTCTCAAGTCCTACTCATGCAAACTTTTGCCATTGCATATTAACTGTTTTTTTGCTTTCTCTAAGTAGCCTGCCTCCAGGTTAAGCTTGAGCCATTGCTAAGGATTTTATGCTATCAACAATGCATTTCTAAAATTAAAATCCCACAAAATTGCTGCTATGCAAGGCGGGTTTAATTTTCAATAAGATATTTCTTTCTGGTCCCAATCTCCTGTTCTGACCATCTTCATCCTGATGCAAATTAACAGTGCAGAAACAAAGCTGATGAATGCAGCTTTGCACAGTTTCTGTCTTTGTTTCCTCCCAGATGTGCTTAGGAGGTTTATGCTGAGCTGTTTGAGACAGGCGATGCCAGCACTCGGGGGCAGAATCCAGTGAATAACCAAATGTGGAGTCAGGTGGAAAGTTTCTGTTTCAGTGCTGCTCTCAGGAAGAGCCCACGTGTGTGGGCATATAGATTCTTGCCTTCATCAGGAGGTTGTTCTAAGGTTTTTCACTAAATAGGGGTTGTAAAATATTCTTGAACATGAGTCACTTTAAATTATAGTCCACAGAGCTAAGGGAGTCACTGAGAAAATGGAGTAGGAAAAAAAAATCATGGGATAGAGGCGAACAGTGAGATTTCACTGTGGGATGTGGATTTTTGACAGCCAAACTGAATCCATGCCTTGCTTGAAGGCTTGATATTAATGTCAGGGCAAAGACCCCTCTGGCTGACCCAAGTTCTGAGTGTTAGACCTCATCAGTACAGGCTGACAAAGACCTCAGCTTTGGGAGAAGAGAGCTGACATGATTTTATGAAGCATTACGGCTGATCTTCTTTGAACCCTAATTTCTGTCAAAGAGTTATCATCACTGTCACAGTAAATGATACTTGCAGCACAAATGGCAATTAACTAGAAGTAAATAGTAGAGCAGAAGTCTGCAGACTGGTTTTTAAGGTTGATGAGTTGAAAGTAATTTCAACACATTAATGCTAAGCATGCTAAATCATAGTGTGCCATGAAAAAGACAGTAATGTCATTTACCTGAAATCAGCAGGAATTACAATAACATGTAGTAGGGGTAGGCTCGATTGTTTTAAATACGTGAGCATATTACAGGAATCAATAGCACTTTGTCTATCTGTTTGCTTTTACCAAATTTTCCATAAAACAAGTAATTTGTTTGTTTTTCACTGTTTTAGGTAGCCTGCCCTATGAATACAAGATTGTGATAGCAGGAAATCATGAATTGACCTTTGACCAGGAATTCATGGCTGACTTAATCAAGCAGGACTTTTACTATTTCCCCTCTGTTTCTAAGCTGAAGCCAGAGAGCTATGAAAATGTACAGTCTCTTCTAACAAACTGCATCTATCTTCAAGACTCTGAAGTGACGGTGAGGGGATTCAGAATATATGGCTCCCCTTGGTAAGCAGGTTTTTAAACATACATAAAAAAAAGTATTGTTGATTGCTTTCACATCAGCCATTTTGTCTGCATCATCTGTATTTGGATTGCTGTGTTAGGAAGAAAGGTAACACTTTGATAAAGTTTTTATTTTTTCTTGTAATGAATCATTCCTGTGACAAAATAATGTACTGTACTGGGAGTATGGTTAACCAAATAATGATGGGGAAGAAGACTGGCTTTCTCTTCAAACTCTCAGCCAGAAGCAGTTGTTGAACAGTCCATACAGGGGGGTTTTTGTACCATAAAGTATCTATCTACCTATCCTTGGTGAGTTTATCTAATTACAGGTTAATTTTATGGCGAGGGTAAATTATTTTGAAATTTTCCATCCGACAGATAATATTGGAGGTAGGTCCATTAGTGTATACAGTAGTCATTTAACTCAGTGAACTTATTTCAGCATCTGTGAAGGTCTTTTATTGCATATCCCACAGAATCTTTCTTTCTTTTAGAAAGTAATAGCTTTCCCCAAGGTTTAGCTGAGCTTCTAAACTAAAGTCAAATCAGTGGCAGCTTAATATTTCAAGGATTTTACTCTACTACATGGTGAACACTTAGAACTCCTTGACAGTATTGGAGGCAGATGGACTTTATTTCCTGACTTCCTTGTATGTGCTGCTTCTGTGTTTCTTACTAATGTCCCATAGCTGTTTATTATTTCTGCTGATGGGCCTGTAAATTGGGTAGTTCATGAGCATTTGGTATATGTTTAAAATAAGTAAAAATGTATTTTAAAAAGCAGGGTTTTAAGAGAATATATTATTCTTCCTTTTAACATCACATCAGGATGAAATGTAGCAAACAAGTTGTCAAACCTGATGCATATGCCCCAATGTGAATTTTCAGTGTGAATAAACTGTGAAATCTCTTGGATTTTTTTTTTTAAATGAAAATAGGCTTTTTCCCATTTGGTTCCTTGAGATGGATGTTAATTTTGTCTAAGCTTATTATTCTACTTTTGTCTACGTTAGTTTCCCTCTTAAATGCACCCTTCTCTTTCTCCGTCTCAGACCTCCAGATCTTTCTGTTTTTTTTTTCAACCTACCAACCTGCTGTATTGTAGTAAATCTTCCTCTTGTGTGAACAGCGTGCAGTCAATGTGCAGGTTACTTAATTTGGGAAGATGTTAGATGGTATCAGTCCTAATATTAACTTCTGAGAAATGCCACTTGGCATCTTTTCCCATTTTGATCTTCAACTGTAAATACTGTAATTATGCTCCATTTACAATATGTCTGGCGACCTCATATCTTCATTGCGGTGTTCGTAACCAGTCACCATATTTCCAGAAATCATTTTCTAGGCAGTGAAGTACCAAAAGTTGCATGGAAGTCTGGATAAATAAAATTAAAGCAAAACACTATCTATAAAGTAGTGCTATGTAGTGGGTAAAGAGAATGATTTGAACTTTGTTTGTGTGATTAGATCTGCAAAATCCTGTTGAAAAAACCTTTTGTCCACTCACCAACCCATAAATAATGTTTCTGTAAAATCAGCTCTACCACATTTCCTTTGTGCACAAATTCTGTCACTCTGCACAAGTTGCCTGAGTTATATGCCATGACCCATCCTTCAAGTAAAAAACATTTTCCATCTTTTCTGCAACTCCAGGTTACAGCTACGCTTTGCCTCGCCATGTTTCACAGTGTTGCTAACTCATCTCCCACCCCCTTATGGTCCAGGAAGTTGAGTGTTGTGAGGTCTCCTGAAGATATTTGCTTTCTCCATCTGGGAGAGTCTTGATGAAAGTTTTCTGGGCAAACTGGATTTTTTTACTCACTGTTCAGCAGCACCAAATGAAGTTTCCACGCCAATTGATGACATGTCCAGTGGAAACATTAACAGTAGCAATAACAGCCCTTCATTAATCCATCAGGGCAGCAGATGCAGAGTCCCATCAGCCAGCCTAACAATCAGAAAGCTTGGGAAGACAAATAGCTCTTTTGTGAGGGTTTGACTAGCTGCTGCTGGATTTCAGGCTGTAGTACACTCCTGTATCTAGTGAGCGCTGTGGTTCTTTGGCATTTCTGTTGCTATACTTTGTTTGCCCTAAAAGGAGAGGTTTGTCATAGCCTCTCTGGGAAATCAATCTGAGTTTCTTTCTACATAATAGTATTGTAATCTCTAAAAAGATACAGAAATTTGCTGAACTTTACGTGGTGCATTTTTTTTAACCTATTATTATCAAGCTAGTCCATTAGAAAATATTTATGAACATAGTCAAGACTGTCTGTTATAAATATAGTCAAGACTTCAAAATTTAAAGTTCTTTAAGGTCTCAGAATGCCATAAGAAAGTTAAATTTCATGCAGTTGCTTGTCTAGTATCCTAAAATAATTTTTCTGCTTTGAAAATATGCACCTGGACTTTCAATTTCTGGTTACAGTGCTGACCTTCTGCCTTCTGTCTTACATCATCTGTTGTATAAATAATTAGAAGATAGAGATAGCCCTCATTCATAAAACACGTTAATTAATAGTTGAAAAGTACTTTGAGAACACTGGTCTAAGGTCTGAGTGAAAGCCAAGCAGCATTAACTTAGTGTCTTTTGCCTGTAGCCATCTGCACTTTTATATATAACCTGTACACATTAGATTTTACTTGTATTTAAAATGTTTCAGTTGCAAATTAAACCATGAGAGCTTGATTGGTTTACATAACATGCCAGTCTCTAAGGTCTCTTGTGTGTGGTTAAATATTTTTAATAGCACTTGGTATTTTGTCCTCTATTATTATCTAAAACTAAGTGGTTATTTTTAATTGCACAGAAGAAATGGGACAGTGTTTTGTCTCAGAAACTGATGCTCTAACTCTCCTGGGCTCAAGGGCAAGAATTCAAGTGCCAGATTGAGCCTCTACTCACTAACGAAAATTTAACTGTCTTATTTGTTAATTACGCAACTATTATCATTGAGCAGGGAGCAGCCATTTTGAAATGCAACCTGCAATGCACAAAGGCAGCTACTTAGGAATTAGTACTTGCAAAAGCCACATCTTGGACCCTGGACTATCAGGATAGATGATAAGGAGGAGAAGTGTGAAAACATTAGAAATTTCATGAGAAACTCAGAAATGCCAAGATTTTAAATGTGTCCAGAACAATGCTGAATGCAAAGGGTAGCTCTGCTTGGCCTAGGGTCATGTTGCTTCTCACAGTGCGTATGGGGCTGGCTGCCAGGTCCGAATGAGCAGGGCATCCATAAGAATGCAATGTGCTTCACAGAATCCCAGGATGGGTCAGGCTGGAAGGGACCACAGTGGGTCACTGGTGCCACCTCCCTGCTCCAGCAGGGCCATCCCAGAGCACAGGGCACAGGATTGTGTCCAGCTGGTTCTGCAATATCCCCAGTGAGGAGACCCCACAGCCTCTCTGGACAATCTGTTCAGTGCCAGGGAAGAAGTTCTGCCTCCTGTCCAGGTGGAACCCCCTGGGCTCAGTCCCTGCCCGTGGCTCTGGTGCCATTGCTGGGCCCCCCGGAGCAGAGCCTGGGCCCTGCTCGGAGCCCTCCCTGCACACAGGGACACCCAGGGATGAGGGTCCCTCTCAGCTGGGGCTCCTCTCCAGGCTGGACAGCCCCAGCTCCCTCAGCCTTTCCCTGTCACAGATGCTCCAGGCCCTAAATCATCTCTGCAGCCTCCGCTGGCCCCGCTCCAGGAGCTCCCTGTCCCTCCTGTGCTGATGATCCCAGAGCTGGACACAGCTCTCCAGATGTGTCTCCCAGGGCTGGGCAGAAGGGCAGGATCACTCCTGACCTGATGGCACTCTCTTCTTAATGCACTTCCTTCAGTACAGCCCAGATGCTGGGAACTGTTGGGTCTTCTTCAATATAAAGCCTGGAAATTCTGATTTTTTTTGTGAAAACCAGTCACAGGAAAATGTACTCTGGTTTCATCCCAGCAAAACCCAGGGCATGGCCAGAACATATTCACAGACCTGGAAACAATCTTGTGCAGACAGTAGCCATAGTTGCTGTGAATGTAAAAGAGACAACTTTAGTTCCTCAATAACATCTACTGTAAAATGGAAAGCTTCTGATTGAAAAGTACTTTTAAACACCCTTTTTGTTCAGAACTGTTATGAAGATAGAAAAACTGGCAGATATTACAACCCAAATAATGCTATGTAATAATTCCATATGACTGCTAAGACTTTCCAAGGATGAAGCCATTATCTAGAGATTTCAAATTTATTTTTCAGTAAAAAAAAAAAAGTAATAGAAGTAAAAATATAGCAAGCAGAGAGGTGGCAGAGAAAACATTCTTAAGTGTTTCCAAGACTTGGCTATACAGTAATGGCTGACCAGATCTAGTGGTGGTGAGAGGTAGCGAGTGGTAGGTTGGACTGGAGATCTCCAGAAGTCCTTTTTGTGCCTTCTTACTGTGATTCTGTCAGTCTCACTCTGGAGCTAGAACTGTGTGTCAGGCAGACACCTGAAATGGGCGAGTGTCAACAAAGGGCTTGCAACAGGGAGTTTGCTGGTTTAATCACACTCACTACAAGCAGCAATTGGTCCCACGAGGTGGTTCAGAAGTGAGGAAGCTCAGATAATAGTGCAAGTTTGAATTTGGATTTGAAGCAGAAGGTCTTTGTCATCAGACAGGATTCTGTGTTAGCAGACAGGGTATTAACTCCATGATGGCATCATCCATAGAACCACACTAATAACTGATTAGTGAGTATTTGATTTACAGATTTTCAGCCTTCTACTGTAGTTCATCACCACCCCCCAAGTACTATTTTGCAGGTAAGAGTTATAGTACTAGCCACAACTTGAAGATAGACTACACCATCCACTCATGCTTCTGTCCCACCAAAGATTTTAACTGCACAATTACGCACTGGATTTGCACAAAAAGACCTGATGCAGTCAGTGCACAGGATCTGCTGTGCTTGCTGAACGAGTTCACTGTATATTAATCCTTTTACAGTTATTCAGAAATGTTGTGTAAAAACAAATGCTTATAAAGGTGCATGTGCATTTATGTATAGACATGAGAGCGTGAGGTTTGTAGAGAACATGTGCATCTGCTGAAGATGGGTATTCTGTGTGTATGCTCTGATCTTGTGGAAAATGACAACTGGCTATTTTATTAAGAAGTGGATTATTGTGCATTATTGACAGGATAAGAGTACACATTTTACTTGACAGTGCAAAAGAAATGCAAGTGGCAGATCTTTTTCCTAGCTTTCCATAATAATTGTAAGCATATGTATACAGCTGCAGGAGAAACTCCGGTCTTCCTGCTTTCAAACAAGCATACAAGGTGGCAGGAGTGCTGTTTCTCTCTTGCAGTACTTTTTTTCCATTTTCCACAATGTGGGAAAGGAAGGGACAATCACAACTCTCTTGCAAACATATGACAGTTTCATTATTCTAAATGACATATTGGCCTGGATAACTTAAATAAGCCCTTTTGGATGAGATTGCCTCCAGACTCATTATCCAGAGTGGATTTTTACTTGGCTTCAGTTTTCTGGAGGGATCTATTCCTGTTAAACAGAACCTCATTTTTCTTTTTGCAGAAGTAATTTTTTTATTCCTGGTGTCTATGTATTCTCATTTCCTCCTTCATTCTTTTGTTAAAGAACTTCAGAAACTCTAAATCTCCCAGTCAGGGAAGACGGGAGAGCAAATATTAATGTCAGCCTAGAAAGACATTTGTGACCATTTTTCCTGCAGTGACAGATACCTGGGCTGGGCTCCTGGGCTTTTGTAGCTTCCCTCCAATGGAGCGTTGATTAGATTTGGCCTGGCGTGTTTACATATGGACAAACAGCTCTGGTGCCACATGATTTTGCAAAATTGGGAACTGAGGGAGGAAAATTAAGCATGTGTGTGAGGGGAACAGTTACTTTCTGTTCAAGTCTTGTTTTTATTGAGTTTAGCAAACTGGGTGAGGCCCATCCTGTGAGCTCTGGCTTTGTCAGAGAAGATGGATGAATTCCTTCCAGTCTAAAGGACATCAACATCTAGGTTACGTTAGTGAATATCAGCCCAAAGCAGCCTCAACAGGGGGCTTATTCTCCAAATCATCATCCCCCTTTTGTTGGAGAGCTGGCAATTTGTTCCAACCTGTTGTCTCTTTTCTTGGTGCACTGCAGCTGTCTGGACTATTCCAGCCAAGTTCTTTACTCAAGTGCATCCAGTGTAGTCAGTAGTGCTTAGTTGTGGGGGGGTAATTCTTGTCTGAGTTGTTATTTTCTTGTCTGATTTGTGTTTTATCACTGAGTAGGTGACTTTGCTGTTTGGCTCTTTGTCAAATGTTCTCTTTCCTCTTTGTGTGAATGCACGTGCACATGTGCACTTTGCATGGAAAGGCTGGTAACTTCCATGTGTAATCAGGGCTGTTTCAAAGAGCATGCTAAGGGCCAAACTGAGGCAGCTTTATTTTGGTTCCATGCAGACTCCAGGCCTAAGTCTCCATTTCAGTGTCTTCCTCCTCCATCTTTTCAAGAGCAGCTGTAATAGTGAGTTCCTTACTGAACTCAGTTTCCATCAGCGAAGATTTATAGATTCATTTCATAAGAGGGACACGCTTTCATTTTGCCTGTGATGAATCACCTAATGTTTACTTTCTGGGACCTTGTACAGATTTTTAGTCATTGAGGTGAACATCAATTAAATTGAAACTGCATTAAAATAAAATACTGACTTCATTTAACTTAATAAACCTCCCAAGCTGGGTGTGCGGCTTCCATATAGAGCAGCATCAGCAGCTCAAGGTGTTACACTGTGGATTTCACTCGCCAGAATTCACAGAGAGTATGAACTTCTACCTCAAAGTGACCATTCCAATTCTTAGTTCTTATGTCCCCTTTCAAATAAAAAAACCTATTTAGCATCTTCCACATTAAAAAAAAATAATAATAAAAAAATTTGTTACTGGACAAAACCATACTAGTTGTTTTTCTTAGTAAAATACTGCATCCTTTTATGTTATTTTCTTGCTGCACCCTCACTTGGTAAAAAGATAAAAATACAAATAATTGAAGTGTACTTGCTTCTGTACTCTTTCCTGAGGAAAATTCACTCTAAAACTCTTCCAAATTTCAGATGAAGTAGATTTCTGAGCAGGTGGCTTGTTTGCATGTCTGTGCTATGATTTTGTTTGGATGGATGCAGAAATCCTGAATGTGGATGAATTATAGACTGATGGGTTTTGGCTGCCGAGAAATATCTTTTTAAAGTGGTAGATGTTCCCTGATTGTTAAAGTTGGGAACTATTTGGAGTTGTTTTAATTAGTGACTTTGAGGCAGGTGATAGAAGTGAGTAATTTAGGTGGACTTGAGGAGGTTCTTGAATAAAATGAAAGTAGTCTGTGGGAATAATAGACTCTACTCATTATTTAGAAATGAGGCATCTCAGGTTTCAGAAATTTTCAAGAGAAGTTTGGCATCTAAGCCTACTGTATGTGGCTGTATTACTCTGGTGAGAACGCTGAAGAGATTTTATTCAAGCATTCAGTATAAGGTAGGTAAGATATGACAGATGTGTAAGGAATAGCAACATGTTCAGAAGAGAGAAAGAAAAGTTCATCATCCTGTTAAAATATATTTTCAGTCTGAGGCACATAGATACAGGTTTAATTGTATTTTAACAGAATGCTGGAGTGATATTTTTATTTCCTCTTTCATACTTAGAAGAAGTCATTTTCCATTTCAGAAGTGGTGCTTCTAAAAGAACTTAAAACCACAATGCACTTGTAGTTTAGTCTGCAGCATATGGAAGATCATAAGCATGGTTTTTCCTGCAAAATTATTTTGATCTGTTAAGCTCAGCTGTTCAGGGAAATTGGTTTGGAGAACTGAATGATACTCAACTTCTGGAGTGTGAAAGGTTTACCAGTGGCAGAAAGTGAGATTTAACATTCTGGCTGTTTTAGCATCAGGAACGGATCACTGGATCATTTTTCTCCTTTTTTTTTTCCTTTTGTTAAAAAAAAAAGCTTAAATTGGTGCATTTGATGTGATAAATTTGTCTTGGAAAGTGTTTCATTTTCTGCATGACTTGAAAATACAGGAGATGTGAATGACATTCAGCAGGCTCTGAGTATACAGGTGCTACTGCTTGTGTGAGCAATCGTACTGAATTCAGGAGTGCTTCCATATTAGTGCATGCTTCCATACAAATTAAGTGCTAAGAATTGTTACCATTTATGGAAAAAGTGCATGGAAGAAAATAAAAGTTTGCTAACTCCAAGTGAATTTCTATATCATGTTGAACGAGTATAGTTGTTATTAACTAATTAAACTCTGCAGTAGGTATTTGGACAAATGAAAATGTAGACTGAACTACACCTATTGTAGTCCATAAATACCATCACCATCAAACCAATGCAATAAATTCTAGTTCTTAGGTATTCCTGAGTCACAGCAGTTTAAATATTGCTTTTTTTAATTTTTTTTTTCTTGTTGATGAACATTCCAGAAAATGTTTTGTCTCAAATAAAATTTCATCTCAGCGTTGCCCAGGGCTGAGGAGTCTGGAACAGTTCAATCCCAGAGTATCACAATACAGGAAAATCAGTAGTTTAGACACCTCTTGCATTTTGTGTATCAGGGATATGGATCAGTTCTCTAACACATTTCACTGTGACCTGTTGCAGGGCGAGTTTAACCAGTTAATGAAGCCAAAAGTGCTTTGCATCCACTCTGTGGTAAAGCTTTCCCACTGTGTCTGTACAAGTGTGCAGGACACACACATGAGTGTATGCTGAATATAGACCAGAAATTATATTGTTTTCAACATAACAATTTTAGGCAAATCCTATTTCTTGTAATGTCTGAATGCTTTGTGTGGCTTTGTATTTCCTTCTGCGAGTGGAGGTTTGCATTTACTTGCTTTTCGATGTTCTTTGCTTTAGTTAAATTTGAGAGCAGTTGAAAAATATGTTGCTTTAGTTTAATTAGCTTGGTAGGAAAAAGTCATTTCTTAGGCAGTAATTATTAGTTGTATATTATTAAAAGGAAGTAGTTCACATTCAGTTACTTAGCAGAAATAATTGAATCTTCTGATCCAGTAAACTAGCTCACTTTGGATTCAGCTGGTTTTTAATTTAAGACCTGTGGAAGAGGGGACCTGTAATCTCACTATAGGGAATTGGCTTCGCTTTCCTGCAGTTCATAAACCACAAGAGTGAAATTGCTATCCCCCACAGCAGTTTTTTCCTTTTATTTTTCACATTTGCTTGAAAGTTTAATTTTATGAGACAGAGCTGATTTTAAAGTTTAAAGTGCCTTCCTTTTTGTTGTTTTGCTGCTTTTCCCCCCATTTTTTTTCTCCTTGAACAAAAGAACGACCAGCTCTATCTGTAGTCTGAGCTGTAGCTCCAGACAGCAGCAATTTCAGGATGTTTCAGAGATGTAAATACAGTTGGGCACTGTGATGAGCCCTTTGGCGATTTTCCAAGAGAAACACAAATAGCCAACTAGTTTGGAGTGGGTCTATGTGGAGCTGATTCTCAGCTGGAGTAACTTGGCAGTGCTCCACCAGCATTTGAGCCATTTACACCTGGTGAGAATCAGCCTCCCTACTCTGTGACAGCTTATATGTGTGCATTTTGCCCAAATTTTGACACAGTAAAGATGTTACTACATCAAGAAGGAGATGGTGGCTCCACATGAAGAATTGTAAATAGAGCCACTGACACAGGAATTTATTTTAACAAAGCTGTCTGAGTTCTTTCTCTTTTCCCTGACTGGATTTTAAGGGGGAAAGTAATTTACCACTTGTGAAACTGCTTTAACATCAGAACACTTCCTTTGGAATTGCTGTTATTTCATTCAATAAATTAGCATTGTTTTAAATGAATTAAATGAGGATTTTTCTTCACTGCTAAGAATGCAGAGAAAATTGGGACCAGTCATAGAATTGTTTAGGTTGGGAAAGACCTCTGAGATCAAGTTCAAACATAGAACAAACACTGCCAGGACCAGCACTAAACCCTGCCCCTAAACATATCTACACATTTTCTGAACCTCCAGGGCTGGTGACTCAAGCACCTCCTTGAGCAGCCCCTTCCAGTGCCTGAGCCCCCTTTCCATGACAAAATTCCTCCTGCTGACCAACCTGAACCTCCCCTGGCACAGCTCGAGGCTGTTTCCTCCTGTCCTGTCCCTGTTCCCTGGGAGCAGAGCCTGACCCCCCCCAGCTGTCCCCTCCTGTCAGGGAGTTGTGCAGAGCCACAAGGTCCCCCCTGAGCCTCCTTTTCTCCAGGCTGAGCCCCTTTCCCAGCTCCCTCAGCCCCTCCCGGTGCTCCAGCCCCTTGCCCAGCTCCGTTCCCTTCCCTGGACACGCTCCAGCCCCTCGGTGTCTCTCGTGTGCTGAGGTTCCCAGAAGTGCCCCAGGATCTGAGGTGTGGCCCCAGCAGTGCCCAGCACAGGGGACAGTCACTGCCCTGGCCCTGCTGCCACACCATGGCTGGCACAGCCCAGGTGCCATTGGCCTCTCGCCCCCCTGGGCACACCTGGGCTCATGTCCAGCCGCTGTCCCCAGCGCCCCCAGGGCCTTTCCCAGCTTTCCAGCCCCTCTGCCCCAGCCTGGAGCTGCAGGGCTTGGTGTGACCCGAGGCAGGACCGGGCCCTTGGCCTTGCTGACCCTTGGACCACTGGGCTGGCCATGGGTCCAGCCTGTCCAGATCCCTGTGCAGAGCCTTCCTGCCCTCCAGCACATCCACACTCCCACCCAGCTGGGTGCTGCCCATGAACTGACTGGGTGTGCCCTCGATCCCCTTGTCCTGATCATCAATAAAGATATTGAACAGGACTGTCCCCAGTGCTGAGCCCTTGGGACTCCACTGGTGCCAGCCCCACCTGGATGTGGCTCTGTTCCCCACCAGTCTGGTTTTATACCTGGTGAAGCAGGGGCCCACCCAGGCCGTGAGCAGCCATATCCCCAGGAGAATGTGTGGGAGACAGTGCCAAAGGCTTTCTAAAGTCCAGGGAAACACATCCACAACCTTCATCCTTCATCCTTCATCCTTCATCCTTCATCCACTGTCACAGAAGGAGCTTGGGTGGGCCAAGCAGGAGCTGCCTGTCACAGACCCATGTTGGGATTCCCTGGTTGTCCTGCATGTGATGACAGCTCTTGGGTGGATCCCATCCAGCCCTGTAGACTTTCTTGGGTGTCTCAGTGGTGTAGCAGTCACTGCCTATTTCCCCCTGGATTATGGGGCGTCATTCTTCTCCCTGTCCCTATGTTCCAGCTCAGGGGCTTGATAAAATGGCAACAACCAGTCTGATGTTAAAGAGTGAGACAGAGAAAGTATTCAGTACCTCAACCTTTTTCTCAGTCCTCATCACCATGTTTCCCCCTGCATCCAATATAAGATGGAGATTCTCCTTGACCATCCTTTTGTTGCTGATATATATTTTTTTTACAGCAGCAGACAGATTAAGCTCTATCTAGGAATTGGTCCTTCTACTTCTTTTTCCCTGCATAACCCACAACATCCTTTTAGTCTTCTTGAGTTTCTTGTCCTGCTTCAGAAGGTCATAAATTTCCTTTTTTTTTTTTCCTGAGTTCAGACAAAGCTTGCTGAATATTACAACACACAGTTGCACCTGTGCATGTCAAATATTTCTAATTTTGTAATCTACATCAAATGAGTACATTTTTAAGGTATCTCAGATTCCTAGATAGCTGAAGGATAGCTGTTAAGCATCTACTTTTTTGGTATAGAAAGCTCTACTGCAGCAATTTGTTTCCAGCACTGCACTATGGAGTGAATTTAAGACTATGGGAAAATGTAAACATGGAATTAAGGATTGCTTGGATTTTGTTCACTTCAGGTAGACACACGGCACATGAAGCATCAGTATGTGCTTTTTTTAAACAAGCAGTAAGTTCATCTGTTGCTAAATTGGAAACATTAATAATAATGCACCTCATGCATATATGCACACATGTTGCATTAATTTATTCATTTTGGAAGTGTTTTCATGCTTGTTTAAATCAAAATGGATTTGAATTTTCTAAGTAAAAGAAGGTAAAAAAAAAGGAGGAAAATCAGAAAAGAACTGGCAGACAGTTAGTCCATATGGCCTGATTACTCCTGGTATTTTGAGACAAGAATGTAAACCTGGTGAATCACTAAATGGAGTAACTCTTGGGCCTGACTGTAGCTGGGGGGTGGGGGGGGTCAGTAATTCAGTGGCTATTGTGAGAGCCTTTTTTGTTGTTTCTCAGGGCAGCTGTTACATATCCTACTTTTTTAGTCATGTTTTCATCTGGGAGAGCCCCTAAAAGGGATATTCCATCTCTTCAGGTGACAAACACCTGCATTAGGGGACTCCAACAAATGCCAGCTAGCTGAAAGTGTTGAAGAGCATTCTTTTTCTTTAGCTGTCTGGGCATCTGACAGTGAATAACCATAAAGATGCCATACATAGATGGGCATCAAATTTTTTTTTTTCCTTCTGGATTGGCCCCTTCTTGGCAGGTTTTGCATTTAAAATGAGATTGTGACTGTACTTCAAGCAGAGGGGCTGTTAACTCCTCTCCTAACCCTAATTTCTGTGATTGCCAGCTATCAGTATCTGAAATATGGGCAGGATAACCTGGCTGTATCTATAATTTTGGGTGCTGAGAATTCAAAAGACTGGGGGAACAGGCTCTGAGACATCAGGAACTCAAGACCTTTTCTCTGCATTAAATCCCTAAGACTGTACTGAAAATCTGTACAGTTCTACATCTGAACCCTCAGCATTGAATCTTTTGACTAATTATTCCAAATTAGCTTCTACCTTTGCTTGTTTTATTATTTTTAAAAAATATCAGATGGGGTATAATCATTTGCCTTTCAGAAGAATGAGATAAACTATCTGCATTTGGTACTGGCATATTTTAAATTCAGTCTTTCATTAATTTTCTTCCTTACCTGTTACCTTCTTGTTTTCTTGTTATGAAGATAAAGTAGATTTCATTTTATTTTTCATTGTTTTATAACAGATTAATGTTTAGAAATGATCAGTTCCTATTAGTCATAGCTCATTCTTTCTTCTTTGCAGTCAGAGCTGTATGAAATACTTTACTAAACAAAAGATGAATGATTTAATGTGTAACTCGGATTGCAAGAGAAATAATTACTGACAAAGGGCCATACTCAGATTTTTATCCTTCTTTCCTTTTGTGAAAACAATAATTTAATTTGATTCAGAGTTTCAAGAATGACAACCTTGGATGCAAAACAAGCAAGGCAATATTCCCCATGGAAGTATAGCTGTGTGTCATGGCCAGTAGAGGATCTGAGTTGCACCATTTCCATTTGTTAGGTATAAGGCCTTATCTTTCACTTAAAAAGACCTGGCTTCAATACCAAGAATGAAAATATTTAATTTTTTTTTCTTTTGCATACTTTAATTATTTTTTGGACGCTGCTGTTCTCTAAAATCACACCATCCGTGCCTCTCTCACTTGGAAGTTAGTTGTAATATAAATCTTCTGATGCTCCTGAAGACTTCTGAAACTTGTTTTTCCTTAGATCTCAGTTATATTTGGCTCAGATGCCCAGATGTTGAATGAAATTTCAAAGCCTGTAAACAAACAGTGCCCTGACAAACAGTCATTCTTAGCAGCAGTGGCCTGATAGTTTCTTTTGTCTTTTCCCTTCCTGCTTTGGATAGCCCTTTTGCATGAAAGGAAGAAAAAAACCCAAAAAGGTCTGTGTTATTTCACAACTACTTTAGATGAAATGGCTGAAAGAAAAAAAAAAAAAAACAAACCACCAAAAAATTCAAACTTTTGTGAATGCTTCTTTGGAGACAAAGTAGAATTAAAAAATACTAGAAATACTCAGTAAAATAGATAATTATTTATTAAGGAGAGGCTAAAAAGACATATGCAGCAATTGGGTAAATTCAGCTTATGCAGTGGTGGGGAATGTAAAAATATGAACACCTGAAGAACCTGCACATGAGGGACAGTGTGCAGGGTGTACAGTACTGTAGACCCATGTTCACAGGAATGTGGCTAGTTATGATAATAAGATTATATCAAGACCAGGAAAAATTAGAGTTAAATGTCCAACACTGAATTTTCTTGGGCTGGGAACCAGGAAGTGCTGGAGTTTTGCCCGTGTTTACCACTGATGAATCTGCTTTTTGTGCTCCATGGCCCTTGACCAGTAACTCCTACCAGTATGGCTTTCAGCATGGGTAGTCCAGCCTCCTAAATACAGAATATTTGCTTTTTTCAGGAAGAGGAGAAGGATTGAGAAAGGTGATTTGGTCCATTCTTTTCCCACTGAGCTTCTTGACAGTCACCAACCAATATCTGTTTATTTTCCTGTAGGAGAAAAATGACAACAGTTGTGGAGAAAAGACTGGAGCAAGTTGCATGTGTTTGTGAACCTTTGAAATTTATTTGGTAAGCAAAGGAATTCTAGTGAGAGAACTTGACTTTCAGCTGGGAAAAAAAAAAGTAAAGATGTTATAGGAAACAATAGAAATTAGGAGGTACAATGTGTTTCAATTCTGCATTTTTTGCATCCAGGGTGTTTGCAAGATGCTGCCCAGCAATCCCATTGAAATACCACTGCTGTTCAGTCAATCCACTCATAGCTGCCTGTGGCTACTGGGCTTTTCCCTTGAAGTCAGAGTAATTGGTGCCTACTGGTGGCAAGATTTGTTACTCAGCTTGGCAGCCTAGAGGCAGCTGCTGCAGTAAATCTTGCAGCTCTTGTGCTAGCTGCCACCCCACAGCCCGGCAGGCAATGCCAAGGGAGAGTGTTTCTGGGAGTGCCTATTGGTTTTCTCCCCTGTTTGTTTGCAGGGGTGCCCAGGTACTGTGGCGAGTACCCTTGAGCTGCAAAGGAAGGAAGCCATTCTTTGAGTTAAAACGTTTAAATTGAATCAAGGCAATGGAGAATCAAATTTCAGTCTTTCATTGCTTGCAATGGAAAAATCCATGTGCATTGATAGTTCTCCCCAGCCAAGTATTCCTTGTTTGTATGGCTGCCTGTCAGATTGAGATGGGTACCAGTGGTTTAAAAATGAAAAACCTTCCATTTTCACATAAAGGGCAGGTCAAATATGTGTGGTGCATCCCCACCTTTTGCAGTAGATCACATGTAAAACTAAGTAAAGCCCCACTTAAATGACAAAAGAATTTTTGAGCTACATGTTAGCTCTTTCCAGTGCTAGCTGAATAAAAGAAAAAGAAAAACCTAATAAATAATTATGGAGGTAATATGTTTGACCATTATTTTTTTAGTATGGTTTTTTTTTCAGTTACTATTATAACAGAAATGATCCTTTCAAAGACAACTAAAGTGCTAATGATAGCTAAGAAGGTCATTCCTAGGAGGTTAAACTGGTTTAATTAGAATTTATGAGAAGGTTACTATAGGAGTGCAGAAAGATGTTAAGGGGTTAACCTATAAGAGATTACATTGTAGTCAGTGTTCTGTTAAAGTTTGAATTAATTTTTCCCATGGGTTTTTCACATTCTAATTTTCAACTAAATGAGACATCTGTTTCAGAAAAGGAAAATTTGCTATGGTTGTCATAGCAACTATCATTCTGTAAGAAAATTATTCCAATGGTTACTTTAGAACAGAAAGATAGAAATTCAGTACATAAAGCAACATCCGATTTCTAGCACAAACTCTGATAATTCAGCCCTTTTTGTGTGGCCGATTATTTGGCCTGCAAAACTTGTTCAAATGTCTTAAACATAAGCACTTAATTGTGCTGTAAACAAATTCACCTCTGATACATTTTCCCTCTTGAGTTTTCTATGTAGACAACCAGTATTCTTATCAAAATAATAAAATGGTTGAATTTCAGTACAGTGTTGGAGACACTCAAACTGTTTGCTTGAAAAAGGTAAGACCTAAATCAAAGTACATTTCTAGAGATGAGTTCTTCACTTCAAAGGTGAAATACATTAATGATGCATGTCTTTAATTGACAAATAAATTTTTCTTGGGTTGGTTTCTGTTTTTTTTTGAGGACAGTGAATTTTTCTCTTGTAGAACACACATGACAATATTTTCTTTGTCAAATGTAAAATATTACTGAAAAATACATTATAAAAATAATGTATCCACTTTTCCTGAGTAAGCACTAACTGGGAATACAGAAATTCAGTACTCGATATAAAGAATTTAACTTTGTTTTCAGGTTCTATCATAAACGTAAATTTTAGACAAAGTTGTCTTTGCATGATATCCAGGTCACGGGCTCACTAGTGGGCATTAGAGAAGAAGGCTTTTTCCCTACTCAGGAACTTTGATAGCTGTTTTGTAATAAATTTTCAGAAGAAGTGATGTGGGGATTTATAAAATCCCTATGCAGTTATAAAGATGGTTTTTGCTTTGGGGGTGGGGGTACTGAAGTGTGTGATTTGCCTTTCTTCTCTCCAACATAAAGCATGCCAATGTCCTCTGCTGAATCCTTTCTTGGACCTGGGGTATATATATATATTTTTATATTTTTTTTGCCAGAAATATTCCAGACATTTCCTTCCATCTCGGGATTGTCACAAAAGACAGCATAATGGCAAATCACACAAGTTGTAACATCTCCCCTTCACAAAAGAACAGCTCCAGCATGCATAACTTACCAGCCCCGCTGCAGTCACCACAAAGGGAGCGAGGGAGGGAGGAGGGAGGGATGGGGAAAGTGCTTCTTGTCTTAATAAGCAGATCATGCCTATTCATAAGGGGAAATGGGATTTTTTAGAAAGTGGCCGTGTGTAGTCCAGCCCTGGTAGAAGCAGGCAGAGGCTCTCACAGCTGTGTATGTGGTTTGTGGTTGTCTGGATTTCAGCAGGATTAAGCTGACTTCTGGTGAGACCTGTGGCAGTCATGATTATTTCTCTTAAAAATGCTTCATTGTAGTCTTAAAATAACTATTCTGCGAGTTTTTGGCCTGTGCTTCTTGAGCAAACTCTTGGTCTTTCCCCTTGGTTTCTTTTCTATGTCTGGCACACCTGTGGGATGGTGACACCCCTCGCTTCCCATCGGGGACAATTTTGTCCCTGCCCAACAGCACCACACCAAGGGAGGGGTGGGACCAGGGATATATAACCTTTGAAATTGTTGGTGACCTAAAACACATGATTTACTGTGCTGACACCTCTTTTGCCACCTATTTGCCCTTGCAAATATTTTCTGTCAGTGAGATCTTGCTGCTGAAAACATGCCCTAGGCCTACAGACAATTTGCCAAACAATTTTCCTCTTGGTGAAGAAATACACTTGGCATGTTAGGTGTGGAATGCAATCCCAAGACAAGAAAGGATGAAGAGTTTAGAAAAAACCAACCACTGTATATTTTTATGAAGCCTCCCACTTCTGCAATATCCAAGCACCTCTCAGTCTTCAGGTTTTTTATTTTCGAGGCATTCCTGTGTGGTAGAAATAATTTCCTTATCTCAGTGGTGAGCTGAATGTAAGGAGGGGCAGATCCAGTTCCACAGAGCTTGTGTGGTTGCTGTGTGGCAATGTCACATGGTATCATTGCTGGTACCTTGCTGCACAATAAGCCAGTTAGGAGAATCCCATAATTGTTCAGGAAAAGATGTCTAAGATGTCAAATCCAGCCATAAACCTTATGCCACTAATCCTTGTCCCCAAGTGCCACATCTACACATCTTTTAAATGTTTCTAGGCATGGTGACTTAGCCACTTGACATATCAGTGAAGAATTTTTCCCAATACCCTATTTAAACCTCCCCTGGTACAAGTTCAGGCCATTTCCTCTTGTCCTATTGATTGTTACCTGGGAGAAGAGACCCATTTCTCACCTTGCTAAAATCTCCTTTCAGGAAATTTTAAAAAGATAAGGTCTCCCCTGAGCTTCCCTCTAGACCTTGGCAGCAGGGAGGTGAGGAAAGGTTGCTTGGAATGTTGAACAGGTAACCAGAAAAGTGTGAGTTTGTGGCCTGATGTAGGGATGAGTGTTTTTCTTAGCCAGATGCCCTGGCTTGAGCAATGTTACCCAGAACAAGATTTGTGCTTCACTGCTAGTGCTGTTAGCATCTCCCCTTCACACAGCTTCTTTACCTCCTTCATCACAGCTTCTGGAAGCTGCGACATGTATTTCTGGTCCCGAGAGCAGATGTTCGAAGTTTCACCTTTTTTTTTTTCCCCTGGGACACCTGTTTCTCAAGACCCTGGTTATCCAGGGCATGTGATGAAGAGGCAGGGGATGAGAAAGAAAGCCTTTCAGTCATCAAGAGTTGAGCCTCCTTTTGTCTGTGGAAGAAAAACTTTCTGTTCATTGTTCTTCAAATATGGGTATGGCCACAAGAAGTCAGTCAAAAAATTATTTTAACTTCCAACCTAAAACTAAGCGTTCAATTTTATGACCTAGAAATGGAGCCTAGTCAGCAAGCCATAATTTAATACTGTGATATAATTTCTGTGAGATATAGTTTTTTAATCAATGGGATATCAAGATACAGATAAATTATGTTCTGACTGGCAGTGTTACAGTCCTGCTGCTCCATGATGAGCTGCTCCATAAGTACATTTTAAAAAATGTAAATGCCTGTCTGATAAGGAATCCTGACTATGGAAATCTTACTTGCTTTTAGCAAGTCAACACACCAGAGGAAAGAAGTTTATGTGTAAGAGAAGCAGCATTCTTGTTCTGATGGGATGTATCCAATTAGGAAAACAAAGCAGCAGAGATGATGTCTCTGACTTTGGAGCAGGATCTGTCATGGTGCCAGGGTCTGTCCTTGCCCAGCTGGTCATAGGCTAAGGGCCAAACGTGCTGGGAGCCAATGAAACATAAATCACATGGAGGTGTCTGAGACAGCTGTTCTTCTAAATGTTGTGAGAGTCAGCGTGATAATCCACACATGGAGATCTTGGTATCCAGGGCTTGTAAGTAGTTGGAGCGATACTGTGAATATTTTACTGTATACTGTCTACTGAAAGCTGGGAGGACTGCATGTATTTGCCATACAAGTTAAACAACACTGCTTGTATGGAAAGAGGGGATTACTGGGCACACAAAGAAGAAAATGAATGCTATTTGTGTCTTCAAATTCCACGGTAGTAAAGAGTCAACCTCAGTATTTTAATTAGATAACCAGTAGATGGAAGTAGCACTGAAGACATTCTCCTCCTCTCTTGGCAGGCAACCTTGGTTTTATGGCTGGGGATTTAATCTTCCACGAGGCCAAGCACTATTAGAGAAATGGAACCTTATTCCAGATGGGATAGATATTCTTATAACACATGGACCACCTCTCGGTAAGAAAATAATAGTGATCTTAGCTGTGTATTTCAGATGATTATATAGTAACTGATGGCTTTCCTTAGAAAAAGAGTGCAATCCTGACTAACAAAAGTCAAAAGCAACATGCATACTGATTTCGGCAGCACCAGTACTTCAGCTCATGATTACCTATGATATCTCTGCTCAATGGCAGGGAATTAAATAATGGCTTAAAGAATAAAATGTTAACACATAAAGCCATAATGAGCTTTATAAATAAGCAGGGTCTAGTTTTCCTATGCACATGTCTAATCTACCACTAGTGAAATTACTAGATTGAAAGCATGGAGCCTGTTTGAAGAGAAATGCATGATTTCTCCCTGACTTGCTACAGCATTCTTCCATCAACAAGTACCCAGAATCTCTTTTTTCCCTCATCATGCTGACTTGGGGCTCCTTCTACCTCACAAACCCAGATTCTCCCCATTGTTTGCCTGTTCTTTGAACAGGATGGTTAAATTCCTTATCTTTAATACAATTTGGCAACATTAACAGATCAAAAATAAATAGTTTTGCATGTGCATTTTCCAAATATCAATATAGGTGATATAAAACCTATCTATCTATAACAGATTTATAATATTCCTAGAAAATTTTGACATTACCTTTGTTACAGAAATAATACAATCACACAAATTTGTCCAGATTAAATAAAGGCTTAAGGGTCTTAAACTTTTTTCAGTGGATTTAACAAATACCAGTCTATATTTAATGTGATTTTGTGTTAGACTCTCACTAATTTAATAAATGGACATGAATAAGAAGCATGTACTCAAGTGTTCTGCTGAGTCTTACTGTGCTTTGCGTGAAATAAAGGCAGTTGGTTTCTTTAAACCTTTAGATTCCCTAATTTCCTGAAGCTAAAACCCTTGCCTTCCACCCTTTTTTCTCTTTCAGAGCTTGGAGGAGAAAGTATCTAAAGGGTTTGTGTTTTGTTTTCTTTAGAAAGACATGTTTGCATTCCACTGCTCACTAATCCTGGGGGAAAGTAGTTCTTTGTGAGCAGAGTTTCTCACAGTTAGGGGTGTGTGTTTTGATTCTTCACCTAAATGGAGTCTCATGCCATGCCATGGACTGATTTTAATATGAGCCTGTATTGTAAAAGTGGATGTCAGAAATTAAGTGTTTCAGCCCCGAGATATCAGCTCCAAGCCATTGGTATGGGAGTAATCCCTGCTAGGATCCAAGGCACAATGCTGTGTCTTTCATGTAGTTTTATTTATAAGTCATATCTAATACTTCTTTTCAGAAGTTTTTTCAGCACTTTGAAAACCCCTTTCAAAGCCAGCTGATCAGCTGTAAAACAATCCAACCTTCAGCTGACTGAAGATTTGCTTGAAATCTAATGTTGGAAAGTGGAGAGATTCAACCACATTTAGCCACCAGGCCTCTCCAGTAGCCTCAGGCATCAGCAGAGGGAGGAGGACCTCTAAAGAGTACTGCAGAGCTGGCACTAAGCAGACTGACTTTAGTAATAAATTTAATAGTAGATTTATTAATTGAAAAGTGAATTAATAATTGCAGTAGTTTGGAGGAAGGGCCACCCATCTCAAGTGATTGTAATGGAGTAATGTGGATTCCACTCATCTCCATGGCTCAGTATGTGTTCTCTTTTTTTTTCCTTTAATTCTTTATCTTCAACCATCCCCCAAGAATTTTTTTTTTTTTAGAAGTCCCTGTTTCTTTGTCTCTCTCTTATTGATGCATTAATAGACAGCTCAGGCACAGAACCCTCTGCCTGAGGGCAGGAGTTGTTGGTCTTCCTGAAACCCATGGCAGCAAACATAGGATGCGTCAAAGAACTTAGCACTCTGTTTAACTTACAAAACCACCTTATTGTGCAGCTCTGTCCACAGACCTTTTGGGAGACAGGATCTTCCTTGACCCTCCCTGCCAATTATTTTAACCAGAAAGCCAATTCCTGTTCTTATCTTGGAACTCAGAACCTTGCTAGAGTTGTGCGTAATGATCATAAATTGCAATCAGGCCACTTGCAAATTCTGGCGGGTTTGTTGTTTTGTTTTTTTTTTTTTCCAGTATGGCTTCCTAAATTCTGTCCATCATTCATTTTCTCTGCTGCTTTCTCATTCCCTCACTTCAAAAGAGTGTGCATCCCTCTGAACTAATTAATACTACATTATTACATAGATTTGAAATGGACTGATTTAGATGCAGAAGCACCATTAAGAGTTAATTATCTTTGTTTTTCATTAAGCCATATAACAAAAATATGAATAATTTTTCTCTTCTGTTTTAGAGTAGTGCTTTGGAATGAAAGCAGGGCAGGGATACATGGGAGGTTCACACAGGATGAGAAAAAAAAAAGGTTAAAACAGCTATTTTTTACCATTTTATTAGTAACATTTTTATTATCATTAAAAAAGAAATGCCATATATTTTACAGCTTATCAAATATAGTATTTGTGATTATGGGATCAGCGTTAATGCTCATTTCTATATCAGCATATTTTTGTTTCCTAAAGATCTCCATTTATGATTCTTTTATTTCTCTTCCAAAAGTTCACTTTCTTTTCTTTGTTTGTAATTTAATTTCACCTTTAAGTCTTCATTTGCAGCTGTCTGCTTGATAGTCTGTGACAAAGATTTATACTTTCCTGACAGCTGCAGAAACCTGTTTCAAGTAACCAAACATTAAAAAACCCCTAAGATGAACTCTAATTGTTAGCTAGGTGTAATCAATTATTCTTAGTTTGTGTAGTCAGGTGTACATAATAAGCTGCAAACATATGGGAAGGCTTCAGAAGGGTGATAATGCATGTAAACAAAAACATGTTCAACATAAATAATGCTTAATTTAATGGAGAAGTTAATTTTATGTATTTTTGTTTGTGAAGTTTTTGAAGTGGAAATACTTTTGGCTTTATGTTCACCACAGACATTTTGACAATTAACTGTTTCAAATCATTAGAGTAGTAAAACCTATGGCTATAATAATATGTTTATTCTGAAGGAAAAAAAAAAATCTCAAAACAAAACAAAAAAAACCACAAAAAAACAAACAAAAAAAAACCAAACAAGGCATGACTTTATTCCAGAGGAATTGCTGGCCTCACTTTGACATCATAAATACTGTTTTTCTCCTGTGAATTTTGACCTCATTTTGATGGCACAAGTGAATTCAGCAGGCGTAAGCATTCCTCAATCTGGCTGCAGTTCAGCTTTCTTTTTCTACCTCCCCTGACAGGTGCCAAACAGCACCTTCAGGTCTTTGACCATCATCAGATCTTCCTCTTTTTGCACTTAGGATGACCCATTCCCAAATTTTTTTCTGAAAATTGAACATTGATCTCTGAGTAGCTATGAAACAAGTGCAAACTTTTGCCATTTTGGTAAAACCTCGCTGTTTACTGAGCCCAGTTTTCAGGCACTGCCAGCTAAAGAGGTATTTCTCAATGTGTGAACCTACCCTGAAGCTAGCAAATCTGAGAGCTTTTCCAAGAGCTTGAATACCACCCTTCTGGTCTTTTAAACCAGTTGGTTGGCTGCTTAGCCATGCTTGAGTGGACATCAAAAGTAAATGTATGAAAACCAGGTCCAGGCTCTGTACCTCTGGCTAAAAGCAGAATATATTCACACTGCTGCAGCAAATCCAAGAAATGCAAAGCTAGGACAGGCACTCAGGGAAAATGTCAGAACAACAAAATAAAAACAGGAAGATTTTATCTTTTAGGTTTCCAAATTTGAGCCTGATGAAAATGACTGAACAATAGAAAGAAAACAGATTGGTTGTTGCAAACACTCCAATACAACATCCTCCTTATACTACTACTTGGAAGGAAACATAAGACTTCAGTTGGCAGTAAACTTCCCCCTGCAGTATTTTTAGACAAAGAGGCAAGTTGATGCAACATTTCTGTCTATTTTTAAAATAAATCCATTTTTGCACAATTTTTGTGCAAGTAAATGAAGCAATTAAATACATCTGCAAAAGGCCTGAGTTTCTCTTCCTATCTGAGATCCATCAGTTTAGGCAAGTGGGGCTTGCTGTGTCATGATGTGGTTTAACTCAAGGATGGTTTTTTGGGGGGGGCATGTAGTGGATTCCTCACCTGAGCTCCACTAATGTAGGAATCAATGTCACAACAATATAGTTGTAGTATTGGCAACACAGATTCCATTAAACTGGTTCAAGTGTTCAATCTAAAATAGTAGGTCCCAGGACTGGTTTTAAATAGTTAAATGTTCTTTTAAATTCTTTAGAGGCTTGCTTTGGACTTCCTGCTTTTTACACCTCATTCTCCTCAGGAAGAAATATGGGTAAAGCCTCTTCTGCTTACCAAGACAGACACATTTTTTGCTATTTCAATTATTCTGTGACTGTTTGTGAAAAGCCATGAGATATGAAATCTCAAAAATGCTGTATAACAAGACAACTTTGTGGATTACCTGTCTTCTCTTAAAGCTTTGCTTTCTTTTCCAAAGGTTTTCTAGACTGGGTTCCTAAGAAAATGCAACGGGTAGGATGTGTTGAGCTGCTGAACACAGTCCAGAGACGAATACAGCCAAGGCTTCATGTTTTTGGACATATCCATGAAGGTCAGAACACATTTCTTTATATACATATTTAGAAGCCGCAGAGAAGGCTTAACCAGCATTTTCAAATTTGAATGTCTTAACTGAAACACTACTAGAATTCAGATACATATTTAGCTGCATATATAGAGGAGAAATTGGCTGACACCCACATTTCAATACTTGCACTTGAGCTTTCATTTTCTACATCTATAAAATATGTAGATGCTTCCTTCGCAGGGATGAGTACAGTGAGGCTTTAAAAAAAGAACACAAGTCCAGTAGTTAAACAAAGTGACTAAATATTAGGATGGAGGGATTTTTCTACCTCAGCAGAATCTGTGCTTCACAATAATTCATGAAACATCTCTGTGTCTCAGGTTCTATGCTTGTAAAAGAGGTAGGAATGTTTCAAGGGCTGCTTCTAAGGCTTGATCTTCAAGATTGTACAATAATGGTTGTCTCTCCCCATCAGTGTGTATATGAAGTTGAAATCAAGAGGAATGTCACCACTGACTGGTGTAGAAGTTCCAATATATTTATAGATGCATTTAGTTGCTTTGGCAGGGGAAACATTTTGTGCTCAGTCAAAGCAAGTGGTTCTATTGACTATATGATATTTAACTGGGAAAAAAAATGAGTTCCCCTTCACACAAGGCAGAAAACGGTGACAGATATGTTCTGCTGAAGACAGTGATGGCAGGAGTTCACCTCCAGAAAAAGGGAAAGGTACATGCTGTCTGCCCTGTTCACAGAGTAAGGCAGCAAGGCTACAAGCAGTGCCCCCATCCCAAGCAGAAAGCAGTGGGCTGTGCAGGATTGAACCATTGGCATGTAAGTGTGTATTATCAGCTGCTCAGTCTTTGGCAGTGTTAACTTACTGGCAGGAAAAGGTACTCCACAACTGCCAGTTTCTGCTTCTGGGACTGCTCCAGCCTTTGCTGTAGGAACTCTGTGGGTCTCATGAGTGTAGAGATGGGAAAACTGGAGACATTCAGATGCTTCTGGTTTTGTGAAGAACCGTTCCCAAGATAACCCTCTCTGACTTGCTGCTGGGGGCTTTCACCATGGCACATTAGAAGTGACATCGCTGGTGGTGTAAAATAAATGGGTAAGATGTTCAGATTATTATTTTATTGTACAAGGATTAGGTCCATTCTCCTCATGTGTCTCATCTGCGGTGGCCTGTTAATGCCTGGTTAATGTCCAAAGTGTTATGAAATCACAGAGTAAACAAATAATGTTGCTAGAGCAGTCTTTGATATTCCAACCAAGAGACCTGGAGAGTACAATTCAAACTCATTGTCATTTCAGTAATTGTAAGCCAAGAGAGTTGCAGGGGATATAAGCAAACAGCAAGCCATGAAGCTTCAGGCAGGTAAACAAAATCACATCTGCTAAAACCAAGCCCAACTTTAGCTCTTGAGGGAAAAGAATGGCACCTCCATAGAATGGTAAATCCTATGAATTAATGTAGTTGGCACAGTAGGTATCAAAACACAGAAACAAGGTACTCTGCTTGTTAACTATCATAATTTAGAGAAAACAAATGGGGAACTGCAGAGCCTGTTTTTCAGTGGGATGCTAAATCTCTGCAGAGGAGAATTCCCACTGCAGGCAACCTGTGCAAACGAAACTGCACTTTGTAGAGAGAATGCATGATTTGAACAGATGAGTTCTTCCTCTGAGTGAGCATGGCTACATCTGTAGCAGTCATTTACAGAACATCTGGGGGGAAGAGGTGCTTATAAGAGATGTTTCTTCCCTATTCCCTCTTTGAACTACCATGTCTGCCAAAAAATACCTCTGCACATCAGCTTGCTGCTGATCCACCCATGGAAGGGACAAGCAGCATGGCAGGAGCTCTGGCTAAAATTCTGATTTTCCCATTATAGCCAGTACTTCACTGAGGTCATGGCCGAGGAAACTCTGCTGGCAGTGAGACAGGAGTGAAAGCTGTAGCATTAGGAATCTTCTAGCAAAAGGAGTGTGTTAGCAGGCTGATTCTGTTCTCTCCAAATGTGTAGTTGAGGAGACAGAAAGTCCCAGCCATGGTGCTGACTGTCCTCTGCATTTTGTGTTTTCGTCAGAACAGTTGTTCTATGGCAAACAGAAAGGGATTTAAAGAAATGCCCGTGACAGGAACCTGACAGAGTTTTCTTCCCTCCCTGGTCCCTAATTATAATGTGTTTTTTCCATGGGAGGTGCAGGAGGCCCTACATTATTCAGGATGTTTTAAGGAACCAAAAAGAAAAGCATTTGGTTACTGTTTCTTTGTTTGCAAATTATGCAATTTTCAGTGCTCTGAAAGACACAAAATCGCATTCAGAAAAACAATAGGGTCCTCAGTACCTAGGATTTGAATATCTAGAACTCAGTGTGTATATAGCACTGAATGCATTTCACTATTAACTTTATGAAAGGTGAGATTGACTCTTAGCACAAATGCTTTCTACCAGGTGTTTTCCCCAAAATCACATATTTATGATGATGAATGCAGTTCTTCATATTGATCATAATATTTCAGTAAAAGTTTCCAACATTAAGCTTTTAGCTTTCATGTAATCAAGCTTATGTTTTTTCCTAGTGATTCATTAAAAGATTTTGACAACGGAGAGCATGTCTACTTTTTCATAACACCAAGGCTGTCAAAAGGCTTCTTCTTCACTTTCTGAAACAGCATTTCACTGTACTTATACAGGCATTAGAGCTGGAAATGTGTTTTTCTGCAGATTTAACTCTGGAATTGTTTGCCTTAGGTGTCTAGCCAGACATGAGTTGTAGCTGAAGCTTTTTCTCCACTGGTGAGGCACATGGATGTGTCTGCTCTCCTGTGAAAATGTTGTGGTGTTTTAGGGTGTGAATACAACTTGTCTGCTAGACAATGCATTCCATAATATATGTTTTCTCAGCCTGAGCAGGCATTTTAGTGCCTTTCCATCAAGTTTGGTCAACAAATTCAAGGACATAGCAAGAAGAGGTTCCTACTAGGCAAACTCTGCCCATATGCACATGCACACGTACTTGACTCAGTCAAGCAATACTTTTTCTTCATTGGTTGGTTAAAGGATGTTCAACACAAGGCAGGAAAAAAAAGGTGGGAAGATTAAAATTGCCCAAAGTTTGCTGCACTGATGACTGCAAGCCTGAATGATCAGAAGGATCCTTTCTAAAACTGAAAAGGTTTAAAGAGAAGAATCTCTGCAGAAAAAAGTATCTGTCTTTCTAAGTAGGTTTAGTGAGCTGGCTGCAAGAGATAATAGCCTCTAGCTCCTGAGGGTCCATTTTGCTTTTCTTACACAATTTAAAAAGTTCTGCTGTAGGACAAAGATGGTGTTGATTCAGGGAACATTTATGTTTTGCACAAAGAGAATTTTAAAATTCCTTCTGAGTAATAAAAAATGTGGCACTTATCATTGTGTGATAAAGGTAATTAAAAATAAAGGAGATAATAAGGAATAATGAGCGTAACCAGAATTTTTCTTCCTTTGTAGGTTATGGTGTCATGGCTGATGGAACCACCACCTATGTGAATGCATCTGTGTGCACTGTGAATTACCAGCCACTTAATCCGCCTATAGTTATTGACTTACCTACTCCAAGGAACACATGATTATAATGAGGATTTAAAGTTGTACCCAACACATTAGCAACTTTATACTGCTGGCTGAGAATCCCAATAGGGAACCATTCAACAAAAAAGCAAAATCCTTCTTTTTTTCCCTGCTAGTTCTTCACAGATAAATTTAGAGTAACAAAAGTGGACAAGGAACAAAAGACATTTTGGTGCCAGAAACAGATTAAAGACTAACATTTCATCATTAAAATGTTTGTGAACACAGAAAAGTGAATGCATTCCACACACATATATATATACATATATATATATGTATATGTATATATATACATCTATCTATCTATCTATCTATACATATATATATATATACATATATATATATATATATCTAGTAGGGGCTTTTGTACATACCGTATACTGGACTTATTAAAAGAATGATGTCTTTCAAAGGAGTGTTTCTTTAAGAAAGTTTGAAGTTTAAACATAAGTGCTTAGACTAGGATTTCCTCATTTCAGATGTTTTCCAGTGAGCTCTTGGTAAAATAAAATTTAAAAAAAAGAGGATGCTTTCCCTTAATCAACATGGCAAGTATAAAAGATGGTGCACAAATGACCAGTCACAGGAGGCAAGCTATTTCTCCAAGTCCTCCAGGTCTAAATCTTTGCATCTATTCAAAACCAATGCAATAAAGGCCCTAATTCACTGTACTGAAATGAAGTTTTACTACATCTGGCATTACAGATGGCAAGGGAAATGGTGCATATTGCCAGCATGCTGTAAACAGCTCTACATTCAAGAAGGGAGACTGTGTTAAGTGCAGTATAAACTCAGGAGTTTGTAACCTGGCCTCGCCTGCTTAAAAAAAAAAAAAAAAAAAGAAGATGACATTTCCCTTAAAAAAAAGAAGAAAAAAATATAACTGTGTTTTCATATGGTAAAGCGATATGTGATTGTATTCAAGAAAAAAAAGAGAGAAAAATCCTGCAAAGAGCCCACCCAACGATTAGTGATGGTATTTTAAATAAAACCCACTGGCACCATTGGTTTAAAACCTGCTAATGGGACATGTAGCTAATGATGAGATTACTAGTTTGAATTTGGCCCTGGTCAGGAGTGGTTACATGTCATTGTGATCATTTTTGTCCTTGGGAAACATAGATGGCAAGGGGAAGGCATTAACCTGAGGTGTAGTTTGGGCAATTGCTTTTGGGTGGCTGTGAGTAATGGGTACACACCAAAGTGTGCAGAGCAGAGGTCACTTCAGGGACCTGGTATTACTGCTCTTTGCCCACTCATGGACACTGCTGAGAAAGGCCCAGCACAAACTCAGTGGAAACCCATCTGTTGTGCTGTGTTTGGCACCAGGCAAAGCAGGGGACGTGTCAGGAGCTGGTTGGGATGTTCCACAGCCCCAGTACGGCCCGTGCAGCTCTTCTGCAGCATCAGCAGAGGTATTGAAGCTGCTGGGATTTCAGTTCTGTCCTAGGAAGAAGATTAAGAATGGATTACAAAGCCACCAAAAAAAACCCCAGGGTTTCGACATGTCCTGCAAGAAATGGATTTCTGCCTTGAACTAACAAGCATGTCCTTTTGACTTGATGGAGATAATTTTACTGCAGTATTCTGAATGTGGACATTCTGAATTTGGGGCTGACAGCATCTAGATATTAATCTTGTTCACACACATTGGGCAGACCACAGCACTGCCAGCTCAGAGTTGGTTGCAGGTCTGTGCATAGCCCACACCTGCTCACATGCATTGGAGAATTGTGTGTGTTACATGGATGTAAATGTGAGTTTTACATAGCAGCTGCATGTACATTATACACATAAACAATTTAAAATACCTGTGTTGCAAAAGCAGGCCATGTGAGCTTCAACTCTGAGCAAGGTGGGCATAAACTCTGCTTTTCACTGGCTTCCCATGTGCAGCAACTCTTCCAGGTGCTGCCTGGAGCCAAGATGTTCAAGCCCAGTAACTGACTCATGCTGTGGACCCACAAGAAGCCACCTGACCCCCAGAAAACATGACAAGTCACAGGTCTGTCATTTCTTGTAATTTGTTGGGTGACCACGTGTCTAAACTAATGTGCTGCTTTTTTCCTGAAAATGAAACCCAAAACAATTGGTGACGCCTGCAACTGGTTTTTGGGTGAGTGGTTCACAAGTGCATGAGCAGTCTGCCATTAATTCAGATGAGGCCACTTTTGTCAAAGCTACTGGCGTAGAAATTTCAGGATCAGCTCCTAAATTATTAAGAAGTGAAAATCATAGCTGAATATGAATTCCTGTCATCACTGGGAAGATGAACAATTGCATGTAGTTGGAATAAAAGTGGCTTAGCTAGTCACAATTCAAGTGGTTTGCAACAAATGTGGCAGGAAATTGGCTGTATGTTAAAGTCTGAAATGTTTACATTTGCTCATGGCACTTAAATGTTAAAGTGAAGGGAAGAGGTCCTTTTATTAGCCTCAGCAAAATTTCTATGTCAACCATAAAATATTCTCTTAAAAATAATTTTTTCCTAAGGTATCTTCCAAATACTGTGTATTTTTATGTGGAAAGGATATGAAATCAACTGTTACTTCAAAATATCATTTAAAGTACTTGAGGTATGAAAGCTTAAAGATTATTTAATCATTTTGACATAACTTGAGTGTTGTAATTTTTGGTCAAGCATGTTAGACGAATAAAGTCTTAAAAAAAAAACAAACAAAAAAACACACAATGAAAAATAAGGTCTCTTAATGTTCAGCTAATGTGATCGGCCCCATGTTGAAATGACTGCTATCTTCTCCAGGGATAGGAGCCAGGATGTGGGACATAAAAGTTGTTATGGAAGGGGATCAGCAGAGGGTGACCTGCTCTGTCCCCCAGCTCCCAGCTGCAACATCTCCTGCAGAGGGTAATGACCTCGAGGTTGGGGTTGCAGAGAGAGGGGAAAACAGCAACCGCTGCCTGTAATGGATGTGTTTTGGTGGGAGAGTGTGCCAGGTGTGTCTAGGAGGGAGGGAAAAGCTACTGGGGAAGTTCTGCAGTGCAGCTCTGAAGAGGTCGGGAACAGGGATGCCATCCTTTGGGAGTGGGCAGCAGCTGGGGGAAGGAGAGTTCCTTCTCTGCCTTGGGTGTAAGGACACATCTTCACAGAGAGGGAGGTTAATATTTTTATTTTAACTTTGTGGGACAGAAAGACCTGATCTACCTCAGATAAGGGAGGCCGTGAAAAGGAAGGTGTCCACAAATGCAGCTGTGCAGTTATCAGCTCCATTTAAATTTGGGCTGCCCTCTCAAGTAATTTCCTGCCCCACCTCCCCATTGCTGACCTTCACTGGTATTTATCCAGGTGGCAGTGCTCCTGAAGGAAGGTATGCTGATGTATATCACTAACATGTGCATTCCCATCACCAGGCAGAATTGCTGGCTGAGATTAATTCTGGTTCATTTCAGCAATGAATAGGGGAGATATCACTGCATGTCAATGAAAAAAAAATAAAAAAAGATGACAAGATTATTTTTACCTCAGTCACATACGCTGAGGATGTGAAATGTTCCTTGACTAGAAGGAAGGAGCAGGCTGGAACTCAGCACCCACCCAAGCAGCTGCTTTTGGTGCCCCAGGAAGGGATCAAAACTCCTGTCTGGGGGTCATGCTGGGGACATGGGAGGTGGGAAGGTGCTCTGGTCTTGCTGCAGGAGGGAGCCAGAGGAGATGAGAAGTGGTTTGTCTTTTCCAGTCACTGACTGCTGCCAACAGTTAATGCAAATACTTCAGAAGAAGGAGGAACACGACATCCCTTAGAAGGCAATTTTTAGAATAATCTGCCCATGGGGATCTTTGTCCCCCTCCCATTTATTGCTGTTTGTGTGAAAATTTCTCTCTTAAAACCCATATTATTGCTTTCTGCTCAAGTAACTCACACAGAGCAAATATAACTGCAAATGGTCTTTCCTTTCAGGTACATTCCTGTCCCTTTCTTGCAAGTCTCTCTGCATCTGTGATTTTAGTGATATTTTGGAACAGGGAGCACCCTGGATGATTATGCACAGTGCATTAGAACAACAGTATTTCGCTTATCCTTGTATGTGTGCTTCTGCTTGGGTTTATTGAATGTCCCTTTGTTCTCTTTTTATGTGAAAAGTGAAAATAGGAGCACTTACATGCACCTCTTTTGTGCCATTTGTTATTTTGTATATTGGCCATTATGCTGCTTTTTACTCACTTCATCTAGAAATTAAAATAATTTCCATTCTAGATAGACTCTATTTCTAACTTTCCTATCTTGGAAATGCTCCCCTTCTCTCTTTTTGATGTGTCATTTGGGACTTGGTGAAAGGCAGCAGTGCCAGAAGACCTCCTCTTCCTTCCTGTCTGAGCATTTAGACACAGTTCTCAGCTACTTTCTCTCCTGACTTTTATTTGATATGTTGCTTTTTCTTGGAGTTTTTGGGATAATAGCATATATTTGTTACCTAAATGGACCACTGTGGTGAGCTCCATCACCCCTTCCTCTCAGGGGGACTTACCCAGGCTGTGTCCGTGGTGGGGATCTCCTTCCTCCACTCTGGCCTGTTCCCCTGGCTTTGGTGGTGCTCTTGGCAATCCTCATCATCCCTGGCTGGACTTTGTTGCTGGAGCCTCATCCACCACGTGCGGGGAGTGGAGGGTGCTGCTGGGTGGGATAAGGAGCTGTGTGATGTTTGCACAGCCTTCATCCTGCTTTTGGGTTTTTTTCTTTTTTTTAGCTGCTGCCCAAATCACGACCCTTCTTTGCCTCCCATGAATAGATCTTCCGCAAAGGTCTTTATCAAAACCTTCACAATTGTCTACACCAATTATATCAGCGATAGCTCTTCTGGCCAGGACTTTGATGTACAAAAGCTTTCAAATAGATTAAAGGAACGGGCTTTTCTTTCACACAAATCGGTCGGCATTGTTTCCTCCCCTCCCAGTGAAGTACATTCTCTCTCCAGAGCATAATGGACTAAAACTGAGCAGAGCAATTAACCTCACCACAGGTCCTGGGTCTGTGCACACCGTGCCCTTGTGCTCTTTGCTCCCATCCTGGGCCATGTGGTCCTGGTTAGCGGGCAGATGCTTCCTGCAGTGGGAGAAGAGCCCATTCTCTCCCTCGGAGATCTGGTCTTGCCTCTGCATGGCCTCGGGGACAGGGGGACAGCCATGGGAAGCAACGAGGCAGGCAGATTGGCTATTTGGACTACTCATTACATTTACCCTGTCATTCTCTCTGTGTTCTGAATGGGGTGAGCAACTTGAGCAGGGAAAATGCTGGTTGCTATAAACATGTTGCAGCTCGCTGACAAGTGACAATTGGGAATACTAGAAGATATCAAGACTGGTGGTACAAACCTTTCCACAGAGGCCACTAGAGGGGTGAGAAGGGTTCTCAAAGGGTGCTGAGGTGCCTTGTCTCAATGAGTGCCTCCTTGTGCACAGGGGAATGTGTCCTGGTGGGGATCCTGCCTGTGGGGGAGTGGGGCTGAAGCGGATGGAGGGGACTAGGGGACTCCATCTGTAGTTCTTCAGGGCACAGAGCCAGGCGGCCCCAGTGTTGTGTGCTGTGAACTTCAGAGAGAGCCTTGTCCCTGCTGGGTTTCTGTTTCAGCCTGGTGGTGCTGCTGCTCAGCTGAAACACAAATGACAGAAAGCAGCAAGGTCAGGTCCGGCATGGCCCCACATCTCCAGTGTGCTGAGGAGGCCTTTGTGCAGACAGAGGGACTCTTGTCTGTGCAGTGTAATGACCCACAGTGGCAAATTTCAGGGTTTCCTAACAACTTTACTTCCCACCATGATGACCTTGGCCAAATTTTCTAGAAATAATAAAATTATGCAGGAGAAAGCAGTTTAATATAGGTGATGAAAAGTGTATTTCTATTTTTTTCTCTACTCTTTTTCTAAGGCTGTTGTGTGGCACAGCCATTCTGGTTGCATCTGTTACGTGATATTTTAAAATGCTGCTTCATGTGTGCCAGCTACTGATTATATTGCCTTTATAAGCACCTCCTGTGCTTCCCATGTGCTTCCCTGTGTTTCCTGTTGGTCCCTGCTGTTTCACAGCACTCTCACTGGGGCTCCCTGAGAAGCATCTTGCCATGGACACCCCCACTCTGGATACCTCTTTGGGCTCCCCAAGGGTGATGTATGAGGGTCAGCCCATTCTGAACCCACAGACAAACCCCAACACCCTCCCCAGCAGCATTAGCTCCAAAGACCTGCAACAAGCCAGGAGTGGTGTAAGAAAAGGAGACAGGTCTTCAGGTTGGGGTAAGCCTGGGGACATCCCCTGGCATCACCCCAAGTCTCTCCAGGTGAGCCAGTAGCTGTATATGGGGTAGGTTCCCTCCACTGGGAAGGAAGAGACCTGTTCTGGGGGGAATGAATACCAATACCAGACAGAGCAAAGGCAGAGCAGGACAGCAAGGTAAAGCATGGCAGGGCAGGGAAAGCCTCCAGACAAAATGGCCCAGTGGGGTCCACAGCATCAGAGTTTGTTTCATCAGTTTGTGAAATGGTACAAACATCTGGCACCCCGATAACCTCGTGGCCTGCCCATGGTGCTTCCCACCCCTCTTTCCCACATCAGGGGGTGCAGCCCCTCTGCCCTTGCCTGCAGTCCTTTGTAGTGACATACACAGGAAAGGGAAAGCTGCAGTGGAGCCACCAGGGAGTCATGAAAGGAACTGTTTCCAACCTGCTTCCCCATTACCTCAACCTGTGTTCCTGGGCAGCCATGGTTTACCCCCACACTTTCAAAAGCACCTTCTTTCCCCACCTGTTCCAGCTGGAATGCAATGTATACATAATTATGTTTATTGCTTGTTCAGAAAGAAATAAAACCTCTGAAGAGTTACCTGTCCAGTTTGTTTCTGCAGACGCTCTTAACAATAATTAATCATATGTAATAACATGGGGTCAAGAGACTTGTCAAAACTGCAGCTCTCGAGTGGTAAACAGAGCTCATGCAATTAGCAGTCCCCACTCTGAAAACGCTTGGATTGATTCATTGTTCTTTCTAACACCTAAGAAAGTCAGGGAAGTAATAAATCATGAAAATATAGACAAGGCACTCAGCAAACTATGATGAAGACATTTCATCAGCTGCCTGCAGCTCTGCATCCGTGTGTTTGCACTGGAGTCAACACCGAATGGGTTGCATGACAGCTGAAACCACCAAGCACTCACAAATGCTGCAATAAACTCAGAAATTTTGTGCCCTCTTCTGAGTCAAAAGTAAGGGATTTCTTAACTGCTTTTAATCCAACTGATACTGACCTTATGCCATCCCTTAAAATACAGGTACAGGAGCTTTTAGTGCACAAACTTTAATCAAAATAGTAGAACTTTCTCTGCCAAGCCCACAAGGCTGTGTGGATGGAGGGGAAAGGGTGCAGCTGCATTTGCTGGTCAGGTTCCATCTCTCCATGAACTCAGGATGCCACAGTGCAAGACACCCATCTCTTCTGGATCCTGGACATGCTTTGTTAAAGCAGCTCCCTTTAACTTGCAAAAAACCAAAAACAAAAACAACAAAAATACAACCACAAAACAAAACAAAACAAAAAATCCCAACAACAACAAAAAAACACAAAAAAACCCCAAACAAACAAACAAACAAACAAAAAAATAAAAACAAACACCAACCAACAAAAAAAATTTACTGAAGGAATAAAGGAAAAAAGGATAACAGTGGCAGAAGAGGAACAGTTCCTCCAAACTTTGAAGCTGGTGTTATCTATTAGAAACAACAAAAGGAACTCAAAGCTGAGAGATGGAAAGCAACAAAATGTATGAAAGCAAATTACTTGAATGGGGCTCTCAGAAGTGCTGGTGATGTTTTGTGCTCCCTCTTGGCTTTGTTTCTGTTTCTGAGTGAAAAAGGAGAGCATACTTTAAAGAGCAGCCTTGTCTTAGTAGTCTCTGCTAGGCATTATTAACAGTGGTTGTGTTTTGCAATTGTGATATTGGTCTAAAAATCATCAGGAACTCACAGCCTAAAAGTAGAGTTGAAATAGGAAGATGTTATGTGTGGTTTTTAAATTTTTAATAAAGAGAAAATAAAGACTGTTTTTATTCTTTACTAGTTCCCTGCAGTTTTAAGAGTCAGTCTCTTCTTACTCCTTGATGATTTTACAGAGGCTTTTCCTTTCCTGTGTACATGACTTCAGAGAACTGTGAAGTTGTTCCCACAAGAAGAGGGTGCTGATACCAATGGGAGTGACTCTGTCAGAAGCCCAAGGTCCAGTGAATCTGGAAACCAGCTGTGAGGAGCGAAAGGACCCAAGTCTCTTTTCCAAGTCGCTCAGGTCAGAGCACCTCTGGAAATAGCCAGTACTAACCTCTTGTTTTAAGATGTGGAAGCTGCTCAGGGCTGCTCTGGCTGAGCTTTGAGTATCTGCAAAGATGCAGAGCTCATCACCCCTCTGGACATCAGTGCTGATGTTAGACCACCCTCATGGTATAAAATGTTCTGTCCTGTGGAATGGAAAGCTCAAGCCCTGCATTCCCAAGGGAAGCCACCTGCCCTGCTCCCAGCCCATGTGGCCACACAGTGGCATCCTTCAGGGTGATGTCCAGAGTGGTGGCCAGTGCCAGGCAGCCACCACATCCATCTGGCTGCCCCATCCACTCCAAATCTTAATATATGTGGAGATCCACAGCAAAACCCTGGGATCTGCCAGCTTTATTTCTGGTGCTCTGATGTTTTCAGTTCAATAGCTTGATTCGCTTTGGTTGTTTTTGGAGAGCAAAAAGAAAACCCACTGTGAAGATGTGGGTGCTGGTCTTGGTCCCTCTCGATTCAGCAGAAGAATGAGCACTGAACTCAGCAAAATGAGCATCTAAATAAGTATGAGTCAAAAGCATCCTTATATGACCTCACCCTAAGGTCTATAAAACTTTTCAAGACCTTTTCAAGAGAAGCCATGTTAATCTCTGCACAGTGCTCTTTTCTGGCTGGGCTGAAGAAGACAAGAGTGACACCCACTGTGCTGAACCTTCACTTTGATGGACTGCTTGAGAGCAGCCTCCTTTCTGTGGGAAAGGTTTAGTTGGGATGTGATACTTCAAGTGCAGGAACTGGAGATATGGCAAGCAAAAAGATCCATTCATTGGGGAAGGATTTTGCTTTAGAAGTGTTTCAATTGATGATTGATAAGGAAATATGGGGCACAGCCTTCTTACTATTTCCACAACTGAAGTCTAAGTAATTTTTTCAGTGGAACAGTGAAAGGCAGCGAGCATTCCCTCACTGGGCATCTGGAAGAAGCAGGAGAAGACAAAACCAGGGAGGAAGATCAGTTCCTATTGCTTGGAGTAGAGGAGGAAAAAGGACAGGCTGGCACCAAAATGATGAACTAAAAGCGGAACCGCAGCACAAAGGACAGTACCTCCTGAAAACAGAAGACATTGCTGCACTGATTAATGATCTAACTTTATAAAATTTACACTGCAAATGGGACTGAGGGAGACGAATATCTATTTGGAAGAAAATGAAGGCAATCAGAAGATGCAAGGATCTGAAAAGGCTGCTTAACTGGGAGGTATAAGTTAAATAATTTTTGCTTTTTGGGGCAAGAGAGAAACTGCATGGCTTGGAAGAGCTCCACTGCTGCAGAAGACAGGGCTGTCTGGAGCTGCAAGGGGAGGTTTCAATTAACAGAGATGTCTGAAAAGAAGGGACCACCAAACCCTCAGACTGACTGCTCAAATGCTTGGAGTTGGCAACATATAATAGAGACAGACTACACTGTGCAGAAATTCCTAAATTGATTATGTATCAAGATTAAAAGCCCAGGTAATAAATGCAAGGAATAGAAATTGCCTGTTTAGAACCATGCATTAAAACTAGCTGATATTAATGAAACCTAATAGGATGACACATGACAGGAATGTTGATTAAGTTGTTTATAATATCTTTAGAAAAGATCAACTGGGCAAAAGGGAAATAAAACCGGCTCACACTGTAAAATGTTGATGCTGGCAACTATGAAGTTAGTCAGCTGGAATATTTATTCATTCATTACACCTAAAAAGTAAAGCTTGTTCCATCCCTCTAGGTGATACATGCTTCACACCATTACATTCAATTGAATCATAGAATATCCTGGGTTGGAAAGGACTTGCAAGGATCAAAGTCCAGCTCCTGGCTCTGCACAGGACAAAGACAACCCCAAGAATCCCACCATGTGTGTCAGAGTGTTTGTCCAAATGCTTCTTCAACTCTGGCAGGTTTGGTGCTGTGACCACTACCCTGGACAGCCTGTTCTAGTGCCCAGCCACCCTCTGGGAAAAAAAACTTTTCCTAGTATCCAGCCTAACCCTCCTGACAGCCCTCAGGCCCTGTCACTGGTCACCAGTGAGAAGAGATCAGTTCCCGATCCCCTGCTTCCCTCGTGAGGAAGCTGCAGACTGCCATGAGTCTCTCCTCAGTCTCTTCTCTCCAGCTGAGCAGACCAAGTGCCTTCAGCCACTCCTCATGAGACTGCCCTCCAGACCTTTCCCCATCCTCATGGCCTCCTTTGGACACTCTCCAATAACTTAATTTTTTAAAGCGTTTTTTATGTTGTGGCACCCAAAGCTGCCCCCAAGACTGGAGGTGAGGCTGCCCCAGCCCAGAGCAGAGCAGGACATTCCCTCCCTGTCCTGGCTGGCCATGGTGCCCCCAGGACAGGGATGTCCCTCCTGGCTCCAGGGCACTGCTGGCTCATGTCCAGCTGGCACAGCCTGGAATCCCCAGCTCCATTTCCACAACTCTGCTGCGCAGCCTCATTCCCCAGTCTGTCCATGCACCCAGGGCTGCTCCATCCCAGGGGCAGAATCCGGCACCTTCTCCTGTGGAACCACACAGGCTGGCAGTGCCCAGCCCTGCCATTTATCCAGGGCTCTCTGCAGAGCCTCTTTGCTCTCGAGGGAGTCAACAGATCCTCCCAGTTTGGTGCCATTGGCAGAATTATTGAATATTCCTTTGAGTCCTTATCCAGGTCATTAGTGAGGATGTTGAACAGCAAAGGGCTGAGGATGGAGCCCCCGTGGGACCCCAGAATGACAGGCGCCAGCCTGGTGTCACCACGACCACTGCCACCCTTTGTGCCCGACCCCTGAGCCATTGCTCACTCATCACAGGATGTGTTTATCCAGCTGTGGCTGGACAGTTTGTCCAGAAGGATCCTGGGAGAGGCAGTACTGAAAGCTTTGCTGAGGACCAAAAAGGTTAAAATCAACCAACCTCCCTTGATCAACCAGGTGGGTTACCTTGTCATAAAAGTAAATTAAATTTATCTTTTATCCCTATAAAAGGAAGGCTACTACTTAACCACGTATCAATATTGTTTGCAGCAAACCCTCACTTGTCATTGTGAGGCAGCTTGTTCTGAATGGTAAAAAGTAAAAATTTCAGTCCGCCAGAATTTCTGAAGTCCCCAGATGGCGATTTTCTGACAGAAAGGCTACTTCCAGCAGGGACATCAACATCATGTCTCATCTTGGCGGCCAAGGAGAACTCATTCACAGAGTGAGGGAGCTGAAGCAGCTTGAGGTATCAGCAGCACAACTTTGGTCACATCCACTGTGTGAACGTAAAACAAGGAGATAAACCATGTGAGATAAACTCTTTGTCTTCCAAAAGGGAAATTTCACAAAGCCAAACGTTAACACACCAGTGAGGAGAAAAAAACATTTCAGAAAGAAAATAGAGATGGTATTTGCAAACTGTTTAATCAAGTTTGTCAAAGAGCAGTCCCAGAACAGAGACTCAAATTAGCTTAAAAAAAAAAAAGGGTAAATAAAAGCAGACTCAGAAAAAAAAATATGAAGGGAAAAATTTGTGTTAAAAAGGAACAAGTAAAACAACACACAAAGGGACTACCAATGGCTCAAACCAGTCATAATAAGAATGCAAAAAGCAAATGGAAATGGGAGGTATTCTTAAAATGGTAGAATTTTAATATATCTTTGCTGTTGCAGATAAAATGGCCTGTAGTGGTGGTGGGACATTGCACACACTTACTTCTAGGCCTAGCAGTCCTGCAAGAGCATGTTAAATGGCAATTACCAAATTTGTTGACTCAGAATTGTATCTGAGAAGGTAGGGTTTTTAAGCTGCTAATAATGAATGAATGTTCAGACACATTAGCACGTGAGAGAAGTCTCAGAAGTCCAGAGAAGGCTGAAATTGTGCCAATATCTTTATAAGGGAGAGAGAATGGTCAAAGCAAGAGAGCATTACCCAGACTTTGATCCCTTGGGAAAAAAAGGCAGTGGAGGGATTGACTGTGCAAGGTTTTAGCAATAAAGAATTAAATGACTAATAAAATTAAATGCCAATCAAGGTGGGTTTAAGGTAAATGGATCTTCTCAAACTAATTTGATATCTTTTTATGAGATTACATGTTTGGATGACAAATGAATTAGTCTTAAGATAAAAGACTTGGTAATAGACTTCTGTAAAGCACATGACTTGGCACCTCTGTCTGGTATTTTCAGGAAGAAAGAGGAATGATATAATTTCGACAAGGCACACAACAAATTAATTAAAACCCACCAAAGGATGTAATTAAATAAGGAATCATCTTGAATATGTTTTGCAGGGTCATCCAGGTACTGGTTACTGCCCTGACATGAATTACATGCTACATCTTGATCAGGAAACTTGCCTCCCCCACCCCAAAAGGTGTCACTGAAGCTTTAAAGATGAACCAAGTGCTGTTCTGCAGGAAATGAATGAGGATGAAATGAAAATGAATGGGATGTCTCACAGAGATACTCTGGTCCAGAGATTTTTAGCAAATGAGGTCCAGCAAATTGGTCCTGCATTTCAGCGTGGACACGTATGAAACTGAATCCCTCATCACAAGGACATGGAGTGATTTGCCACGGGAAGAAGAGCTCTAAAAACAGAGGCCTTGGATGTGTGTCTGGCTAGCATAAAGTGTGCCCAGAAGAGCAAATGCAGCAGACTGGGCAAAGCTGGCAGAGGGAGGTTGCACAGCCTCTGCCTTTGGCATCCCTGGAGCTGAGATTTGAAAATGCCCAGTTCAGACATCCCTGACTTGAGCATGAATTTGAGGAGCTGAAACTGACTCCAGGAAAGCCTGTGGAAATGGGGAATGTTCCAGAAAATTTGCCCTAAGAGGTGAAAATCTGTGAAGTTCGCTCTGCCTTGCTGAAAACAGAAGAGGTTTAAGTTGATTTTCCTGTGACCTTTATGCAACTGCAGGGTGCACCAGCTGGAAGATGCACACAGGCAAATTAATTTCTGAAACAAGGACACCATCTTAAAAATGTATGGATTCATATGTATGGATATGGTGTTTTCTTTACGAAGTCCGTAATTAGCCACCAAAACAACCTTTGAATGATTACACTGAATCTTTGCAGCTGCCAATTTTAAAATCAAGGTCTGATGTGTATCTTCAGACAGAAAATAATTACGGGAGTCCCATTCATTAACAATAAACAAGCAAACAAACATCCATGTGAATCCTTTCAACTTAAGTGACTGTGATTTGGATCAGGCCCTGCCTGAGCTGTGGCAATGAGCAGTGGCCAGGGTGCTTCAGCCTCTCTGGGCTTGTGCAAACCCCTGCAACTAAAGAAAATGTTCCTTTACCTAGGCATGTCATTTCACACCCTGGCAGGCAATTAAAATGCAAATTAAAAATGTTAATTAGAACTGTTTCAACATCTATTCTAACGCACAAGATGGGAATTCTGCACGGTGTACAGAGAAAGATGCATTGTTCCTTAGGCAAAACCCTCCCGCCACTCTTGCTCTGGAGTGAGCAGAAAGAGATGCTTTTTTTTTCTTGAAAACCTGCAGGAAAAAAAAATAAAAGAAAATGGAGTGCTGAGATCTGATCCTGATCTCAAATGCTGGCATAAATCTACCAAAGCCAGAGGAGTGGTTGTTGATTTAGGGAGGTCAGGATCAAGTCCTGTGAAATTACTTACAGTGAAAGGAGGTGGAAAAGGGTATCTACCGCACAATGAAACATCTGTGTAAGAACTCGCTTTACTATTTTCCTCCTGTACATTTTTGTAAATCACAGCCAATTTAGGTGTAGTGACCAAGACAGCCTCAGCTAACCTGAGGCCACCTTGTTTCAATGGGGATTTGGGAGGGAAGGAGGAGGCTGTGCCACAGCACTCAGCCCCCATAGCTCTGCCTGCACAGCACTGCAACTCCATTTTATACTGACAACAGCTCTGTAAATGCATGCCAGCAGGTCTCCTTTCCACCTTAAATATGTAGTTGCTCATCCCATTAAGGCTCATCCCAACACAAACTGATGTTTAAGACAACTTTCTTCCCTTTCCTGCTTGAAATCTACCTACATCAAAGATGAAATCTGGATGCACCCAGAGCTGTGATGAGGTTGTTTTTACAGCTATTTGAGCAGCATGTTATACCTGCTTATTTGAAGATGATGATATTTGTATTGTTGCTAAGAATTCATGCCAAGCATAATTTTGGGGCGTTGTGAAGATATCATATTTGCATATTTTAAGTATTGATATAATACAAAATTCTCTTTATGACTCTTTTCACAGCATAATAATGCTCTTTCCACTGCATGACAGCCTTTAGTTTTGAAAAATTCAAAAACAGTGGAAAATTATTTTTTTAGAAAATGGATCTTTTTTTTAAAATCTGATTTTCATTTTCCCATGTTTGGAGCATCCCTTACTGCTCATGACCTGCTGCACATCATTCTGATAAAAACAGTAATTGCACAGAGATACAGGCACTTCACATAGTAATGTCTTAATCAAACAAATGACTGCATTTGTTTGATTTTTTTTTTCCTCAAGCACACTCTATTTTTAGCCTTGCAGACCCCATTCCAGTTGTCCATGTAAAAGATGGTTCATATGAACCTCAGGGTGGAAGCACAGGGGTCAGCACACAGCTGACCCTTGGAAAACAGGAGTGGCTGCCGAAAAATCCCCAACTCCTCTTCTATTACAGAGTTTATCCATCCAGCAGTTTGCAATTTTAGTATGAAAAATCTCCTTGGTTATCTCAAAATGCTGGCAATTGAAATTCATTTTGTTGGGGTTTATTTTTTTGAGGTTGTATAAACAGTTGGTAAGTGACATCCCTGCCTTTAAGAACTCAGTAAGAAAACCCAGCGTGATTTGATTTGTTTTTACAGTGAAAAGATTGTTCTTTAATCCCTTTGGAGTTGTTGGATTTGATACTCCTGCCAGTCGAACTAATGAAAAATCCTCTGGCAGAGTGTGTGTGGAAGCTCAGAGACATCCATCCCCTCACTGCACTGCCTGTCCTGAACATGGTGGAATCTTGAAAACTGCAGAGCAAGGGACAAAACTCCTGCATCCCCCTGAGTAGCTGTACTCTATGCCAGAAACCAGTGCAGGGGTGGAAATCTTGCTGTATTTGATGCAAAATTAAAGCCAGTTATCAAACAGGAAGTAGTATCAAACAAAAAGCAAACAAAAAAAACCCACCCAGTTGAGCAAAAATACAAAAGAATCTTGAGTAGTTAATTTTTTCTCCTTGGTTATGTGCACTATTGTAAGAATATTTCATGCAGTATTTGTGTTAATCTTAGGTATCAAAGTAGCAATTCATAGTTTAATTAATATGAATGATTAATTCACTATATAAGCTGCGTGGAGTAATAACAGAAACTGTTTTTTATTAATGGAGCTAGGAATTTTTGTAATGATCTAGTGTGGGAGAACATCCCTAAATAACAGCAGCTTCAGTTTCCTCTGGTAATCAACTATTGAAGCAGCAATTTCAGGGACGTACAGATAGGCATCAATTTTGGGAAAAAAGTCTAGCAAGCATTTTTTAATGCTTATTTGCCAAATACATCCAGTTCCAAATGCATTTATTTTGTAGTAGAGTACTAATTACACAGATCTTAGAAGCTAAAAGAGAAAGAATATAAAACACCCAACCTCAGGCCTCCCTAAAGACTTTTAGTTAAAAATCTTCGTGGTATTTCCTGAAAAGTTCAAAATGCAAAGAAGCTTTTTCCCAGGAAAAAAAACAAAAACAAAACAAACAAAACCCCCATATGTTAAAACGTTCTGCACTTTCAGATTCATGTAATGGTTCATACATTCACTAGAAAGAATAAGAAAAATAAGATTACATTCCTCTACCCTTCCCCATTCCAAAGACTTTCCTTATGATATAAATACACACTTATACGTGTGTTTGTACACCCACGGCTTGCTCCATTCTCCCTCTACCCCCCCAATATCTGTTGCCTTCTCTTTATGTTTTACTTGGGAGAAAGATACCAAATCAGCACAGCTGACAGGGGCCCTTTGGTGTTCTGATGAAAAGTGATTTAGGAACCAACCAGTGAAATATTTATCCACCAATTCTTCAGAGTGGTGTTTAACTGTTAACATAATTTCAAGAACCAGGCTCTGATGATCATGTTAGCCTTTAATTATCAGAAGAGTTCAATGGTCAAACAATTATCTTTTCTTTTCCTTGCCAAGATCTAAGTACCTTGTGAGCTATCCAGAGGATTTTTTCTAGAACTGGTAATCTAACCAGAGATTTTTACCTGCAATTTACTGTTTATTGTTTAAATATATATATATATATATAATATATTATATTTTTACACACTATATATATATTTACACTACATATATATGTATGTATGTATTTGCACTATATATATTTATATATACATTTAATAGACTGTGGTGGGTACATCTCTGTCCCACTCCCTTCCCCTGCCTTGAGGAAACCAATGGAGCTGTGAGGCATCTGTTGAATGTACCAGGAGCTCCTGCATGGCAGAGGTGGGACCATCAGCTGCCCAGTCAAGGTGGGAAACAAAGGACAAGCAATTATTCCTTTTTTTTTTTCCTCTTCTCATCTGAATTGTGTCCTTAGTGAAACAGCCCCACTGGGAATTATAGCCTGAGTGAAATGTTATGACTGATATGCACTTTGGGCAAGAGAAGTGCAGTAGTTACCAGCTTGAGTTATGGCCATCATGGAAACTTAGTGGTGACCAAAGTCATCATCTGGAGGCCCTATAAACAGTGTTCAGTACTGAGAGAGGCCCTCTGATCTCTCCTGGATTGCAGTGGCTGTGCCAGCACCTCCCTTTGTGGAGCTCAAACCCTGAAGCTTGTGATGCACAAAGGATTGTTCCTGACCACAAGAATATCCCCCCACCTCACCCCTCCACAGGCCTTGAGGTGCAACCTTCCCTTTGGGAAACTCCAGGGGATTTGGTGTGGGTATTTCAATTGGATGTGGGATTCCAAGGGGAACTATGTGTGTGTGTGTGAACTGATTATGGTATGGATGTTACTGCCTCAGATCCATAGCTAAGGCACTGTTATAATTATTGTGAACCCTACTGAATTGCTTTGAAAATGTAAAAGTGGTAAAATCCTGCTGAACACTTTTGTACCCTTATCTTTGCATCCATATCCTTTGTACCCTGACACTCTCTTGCATTCCCAGCTTCCTTCTAAGCCATTCCAGCTTGCTTCTAATTTGATCTGTGGATGAAAGAAATAGAGTGGACCTTGCCACTGAGTTTTGTAAAGTCACATTTCCACAATTCATATTAAACCCTTCTTTTGCCAACACCTTTGGTGGTGTCTTAAAGCAGCCAAACCATTCATTTGCAACAGAGAAAGATGTGGTATCCACACACAGCTGGCTTTTGCTCAGATTTCAATGCTTGGTCCACATAAACATGTCCTTAAGAATACACATATGGAACTGCAAGCAGGAGAAGAAGATGCACTGAGAAATGAGACTCTTCTTTTTGAATAATGAAGGCAAATGTATTAGAAGTAATACAATTGGAAAATGGCAAATGAGAAAATTCAATAGCATGTCTTGTAAACCTTTTCAGTGAAGTATGTCAGTAATATAATACATAAAATTTAAAAATAATTTCCTTAAATGAATTGCTTTTGGAAACGTCTTAGGAAGCATTATTTTGACAATGTTAATTGTTGTCTTTTTCTTTTTTGATAAATGGATTATGCAAAATTAATTCCCTCACTGTGTAGATTTAATCCACAACACAGGACCACTGTCAGAATTTAAAACTATTTTGAGTTTTCTAATGAATAGATACAAAAAACCGTACTCAATTAATTTATTAGTTTGAAATTATAAATCAGTCACTGTCTTTATCTACAGTTTCCTGCATTTGGCCAAATCCTACTGTACAAATGCCAAGAGAAAATAATTATAGGATATTTTTGAAGACAAAGTTCTATCACACTGTTCTAAAATACTGGGTTACCTCCCTTCTGCTGTGTCAGTGCTTTACTTATGAAGAACCTACAAAACACAGAGACAACTTAAAAACTTATTCCAGTGCTTTGAATGAAAAAGAAGTAAAACCATTAGCTTACCTCACTAAAATGTCTTTAAAAAATAACTTGATGATCCAGGTTCACTCTTACTTTTCCCAGACTATTAGAAAATAAAACCTTCCTTTATTATCTCTTACTCTAGCCATGCTAATACTGTCTCCCTGGATGGATATAAGAACACCAGGATATGGAAGAGTTTTGTCCACTTTCCACTGGGAATGGGCAGCACCCCTGTGCAGAAAGCTAACTTACAAACATTGAATATTTCGAAGGCTTTCATTATTGTCCAGATAGGAGGTGATGAAAATGTGAACTATCTTCCTCTCTATCCTGCTTAGGTGGTCTGCATTCAGAGTAACAGAATAATCCAGTCACCCAAACTGTGCAAAACCCCAGACATATCTCACAGCACCCATGATGCAATTTTAATTTTAATTTTAGCATTTAATTTCCATGGGAAAAGTGCTCAGCCTGCCCAAGTGAGAACCCAGCTGGAACTGGCTTCATCTGGTTCACCTGATGCTAAAACACAGGTGCACATGCCTGACATCCTTCAGGTATTTCACCTGGGACATCTTTCAGCACTCCAGCAGTTTTAAATATTCTCAGTGCCCTCACATGAAAGAATATATTGCATTGATTTCTGAGGTTTACTTCTGGGTTTAGATACAATGAGGAATGTAAACCAGGCAACTGGCCAGCAACCTGTGTCCCTGTGTACTTATGCTGGCTGTATTTAGGTTCCTGGTAAACTCAGATTTTTCTGCCCCCTTCCCAGCATCAGAAATCATTGATTTACCTCTTGCAGATAGAACAGCCATAAATAGCAGTGTTAGTACAAGAAGTTAGTAGAAAGCTAATTTCCCTGTTTCAGTAAATTAAGTTACCTAGGAGATAAAGGGACTTGAACAGCCACAAATCACTTGATGTCTTGTCACACAGCAGGTTCATACCTGTCAGGTAGGATTTTGGAATCAGAGAATTGCTTCTTGATCTAGATCCATGAAGACTAAGTGTTGATTTTGTGACTGTTGGTTTTTTGGATGATTTTGGGGTTTTTTTTGCCTAGCTTATGTCACATTAGAGAGCTGGACTTGAGAGCTATTGCTTTAACCACAAATGGTAATCATTGCATTCTGGAGGTGTCCTGTATTAAACAGGTTCAGGAGGCCCCACTCTAATTTTTTTTCTTGCAATTGAATAGCAAATATTCAGAATTATTCCTAAAGCGATAGTAGTTATTATTCTTAGTTTATTAAAATTGTGGATTAGAAAAGTAAAGCAGAAGTCAAACATCTCATGGATCTCGATGAAGAATAACTGATATTCAGAATATGTGGGTGTGTATTTGCTGTTTGAGGAGATATAAGGTACCTGAATACGTGCAGAGGAGACAGAACCCTTACCTAGTAGAAAATCATGAAAATGTTCCATCGAGAAGCCTAGATTTGACAACTATAATTTTCTGGCTATTTAATAAATGCAGCTGACTTGTCTGAAATCTGCAATATTTAACAGTTCATACAACTTTATGATAGAATTTAGAAGTTTTCTTCATTGGTGTCTAGCAGTGCAGCATTTGGGACTGAATTGGCCAACAAAGATGCATGAAAGAGACTGGCATTTACTGACAGCATCAAGAACACAACTGGGCAGAACTGTAATGCAGAATGAAAAGATGCAGGATTGTAATAGTGCCTTAGTCTGTGACTGGCTGCTGAATACTTGTTTACAAATTATTGCAAGATTCTGTTTACACAAGATTATTTTAACCTATAACATTTTGATATTCTTGGGAAGTGCAGATGGTATATTTACTTAATCACTGTCAAAGCCCTAACTTTTTATTATTTTAAACTGATTCTGAAGTCAGCGTTACTTCTGCTCAGTGTTTTCGCATGTGTTTCGCTTGCCTTGTTTCAACTCTTGTTTCACTCATTTTTAATTCTCATCAGTGTTCATTTTTTAGAGTGATGTGTTTTTTTAAAAAGTGACTGAATGCATAAGCCAACAGTGGGAGTGGTAAGGTATTTAAGAAAAAGACCCACCCCTTCCTACACTTCTTCCTGTGTTAGCAGTTTTTGAACCTATCTATGGTTCCACTGCTGGACTATGGGGTTATTTTTCCTTGGGAGGTGCTGTTACCTGTTGTTTTAACCTGACTCAACTTGTTACATTTCTGTATTCTGAACTGCAAAATCAATTACAAAACTTTAACATTGGAGTGATGAGTTAGGGACTTTTCCCAAAGGCAGCAAGCTCCAGTCCTCTGGCAGGCTCTGGATCTGATCTACCACCTTCTTTTTACTTTAAAAATACATCTCCATCTCAGCTTCTCCCCACACTCTCCTGGTATTTGTTGTAATTGGGTGCCAGCTGTACTTGTCAGTGGAGTTGTCACAGGCAAAGGAATGAGAGGGTACACAAACAATGCAGTTTCCAGCCCAAACTACTGAGTACCCCTGCGGACTGAATGGAGGGAGAAAGCAATTTATGGCGACTGCAACTTGGGTTATTTTCATTGCTCAGAGTCTGGATGCTTCCATGAAGCCTTAGGCTGTTTATTCTCTCAGGCTTTTGAGAGAGAGAAGGAATTGTGCCTGCCACCAAAAGAAAAGGGTTTTATTTGGGCTTTTTATGATTCCTCTTGATGTGTGTCTGTATGCTTAGTTGGAAATAACTGAGAAATCTATGAGGAAATTTAAGTCAGAATATTACCTTATATAAAGGTGCTCAGACATGGATTGAGACCTTCATTATTTTTTTTCTGAGTAGAATAAATTAAAAAAAAAATAATATTTGAAACAGCTGCATAGGGACTTGAATGTTATTACTTTATCCTCTCCAGAATATTGGGATGGAATTTCACAGTATCGAGTTTGTGTATAAAGGAAACCTTATGTAAGATAATGAGGTACTTTGAGGCAAGACTTAATGGCTTTACCTTACTCTCCCTACTGGTAGTGAATACTTGATAATTCCTAATGATTCTTTCTTCATACCTTCGTAGCAATATGTTTATTCTACATCTAAAAACAGTTTGGTAATGTAATTTCTCTGTAAAACACTGCTACTAACCGTATCTAAACTAATTAGGCACAGTCAGAAACAGTCTAAAAATGTGGCATGCTCACTGAATGAGCAGATTTGGAATTTGGCACTCTTCCTACTACATAACTCAATTGGGATGCTATTACTGATGCCTTCCATTCTGGGCCACAAGAGCCAGATTTCTGTGTCTCCTCTGATCTCCTCTGCCCTGGAGCAGTTCCGTGGGCAGAGGGGAACAGCTTGTGTGTAGCTGTTGTTCTGGGGCTGCTCTGCCTCTTCTTCACAGCTTGAGGAGCAGAAACATGGGGCAGGGAGAGCTGCAAGGACACAGTGTGACCTGACCAGTCCTGGCTGTTGGATTTTAGTGACCACCACCAGCAGTGCAAGTGAGAACCTCCTCTGGGCTTTCCTTACACTTCAGCAGAGGCAAAAATTTCTGAAAGTCAGGGCTATCCTAATATACATCCCATGCACTTTTTATTTCTAGCTTGCTTTTTATTTCAACAAAAGCTTTTAAACCATTAGCTCTTGTGTTTTCCCAAATTTTAGCAAATGTGGCAAATTTGCTATGTAACTTCGGTACACAGAGCATGATCCCAAGCAGTTAAATGCTCCAGTTGAAGAATTTACCAAATAAGTACTAAGCCATTAGTATCATGGGATTAAAAAACAGGAAGGAAAGTCCTTGCATAAAGTGACTACAGAAACAGGTCATTAAATATCCTGTTAGTACAGCAGAAACTTATCCTTGTGTGTGTCCAACTCAGTATATGAACCATTGTGAGCTCTTTCCAAAGTCTCGTTGAGGAAGTTGATTGGGACTTTACAACCACTTGAGTCACTTCTAAGTCTGATTTGCATTTGGTCTGCAAAATTCTAGGTTAAGAAAGTGTATTTTATACTCTCAGTATATTCAAAATGACAGTATTCGTTTAATGGGCCATGACCATTTTTTTTATTATTTTGTCTTCATCTGTAAATTGTTATAGCTTCTCCAAGCTCTTTGTTATTAAACAACAGATACTGTGTTCACAAAAAGCACTGAAACACCATCTCAGATCCAACACAATCCAGTGCAAAGTCATTGAATTATGGGATGATTGGTTTGTCACTGGGAGGACTCTGCAGTGATCCTATGCTTGGGAGGATCCTGATACTCCATGTCTTTCATTGATGCTTCAGTGTAACCAGGGGAGAGGTAGGAGCAAAACCTCAGCCCAGAGCCCTACAATATATGCACACATGCTATGTTAGCTTTAGATGCAGCATATAATCTCTTTTTTAGTGTGATTTCCCACTGCTACCTGGAAGGTTTCACTGGTGCAGGCTTGCTGAGGCCTCACGAACATTTCCATGAAATGTTCAGGCTGGCTGGGAGCTTTCCAACAGCCCCAAGTTTTTGGGACACCTAAATTCTCTTCCTATTGTCTCACACTTCCCAGTCTAGTATTTGCAAATAGTAACAAGGAGTTTTCTGTTTCTTTCTCTGAAAGCTGGATCAAATCACAAAGGATGCATGCAGCTAATTGTCTGGGCTTCTCTAAGAAGGAACCTATAGTTAATGCAATAATTGAGCTCACAATGGGCCAATGTTTAGATTTACCAGCCCTGACAATTTGTTTGCATCTTTAATTTGCTCAATCTGTTATTTCTTTTTCAGTAGCTAAACATTTCCATGTAGAAGTAGTCAGAAAACTCAAGCACGTTCCAAGCAATGAAAAATTCTAAATATTTTATTTTCCTGTTGCAGGTTTGGTTGTGCTGAAGAGCATGGATGCAACTCTGCAAGGGGGATGTTTAATTTTTCTTCCTGGAATGATTTTCCTACTTTTCTGTGAATCTGATCACTAGGCTGAGGCCAGCATGGCAGTGAAGAGGACCAAAGTGCATTTTTTATAGGATCTATAAGTACTGAAGCCAAAATGAAACAGAACTACTACATTCTTAATCCTCTTACCTCTCTCAGATCACTGGTCTTCATGGCAAGTCTATCACTTAGACTCTCAGGCACTAACACCTGTAATTTGGCACCCACCAGAAAGTGGGAAAATCCAGCAGAATGTTTTAGGACAGGCCACCAAAAACACCCCCTGGAAAACCTCATCTACCAGTCCTGCCTAGCTTTTTTGGATGACCACAGATAAGATATTTTTTTAAGTTGCTTTTGCAACTATTAGGTGTTTTTAAATTTGGGTTGTTTTTTTTTGTTCTCAGAAACCTGATTATGCTTGAATGGACAAATTTTATTCGTGCCCAAAGAATATGAAAAAACATACCAAAAAGAAAGGGAGACGATGCTTTGGAATAGGAAAAAAACCCTAGGGTCCATCTTATTAAAAAACAAAACAAAACAAAAAAACCAGTTTATCTGCCAAAGCTTGCACAAAACTGGGAGAACAAGGAAACAAGGAAAATCCAGGGCATTTTTAATTGAATTAGGCCCTCAGTGTGCTGTTTGAACTACTAAACCTTGTGATTAGACATAATGATTGAGCTGCAGAATAGAAGAATAACGCTTCAACATGAGATGTAAATCAAATACATGCTGCACTTGCATCCTACCTAAGTACCATTGAGGGGAATTTCTCATGCTATGGGGTGCACCTGTGTGATGCCACCATCTCAGAAGGCCATTAAAGCTCCTTAGTTATTGTTTTTGCCCCAACAAATTAATTCACCCTGAGGGCAAAAAATAAAAATAAAAAAAAGAAAAAGAAAAAAGGAACATAGAAAATCTTCACAGCCTTTAGGATCATGTATAGTGTATGCCAAACAACCCTATCTCTACAGAAGAGCTGGGCACTCTTGCTCCTGCTGGCTTGGCACCTTCTGAGCTATGTACAGAATTATGAGGCTGAGCTGATTTTCCACTGAGCAGTGCTTTATTCCACAAGTACAGAGTAAAATGGGACTCATGATATAAGCTACTAATCAAAGCAAAGATTATCACAGCCTGCCCTTAAATGAGCTCCACTCAGTTCGTGACTGTTTCAAGAGTTATCAGTATTGCTTTTTAGGATCTTCATTATTGATTTTTAATATAGATCCAGTTGGGAACCCCAGATTGCTTTTGATTTGATCTTTTTTGGCAGAGACTTAAACCCTAAAGGAAACTAGTCACCTCTTTGATGCATGTGCCAAGCTGCAGTCAGACTTCAAAGGGCAAAGGATACATTTTGAATTTCCTTTCAACTTTCCCCCATTGGCCTGGCTGCTACCACATTATGAATTATAAACAATTCTATTTTGCGCTTGTCATTGCACTTCGCACTTCATAGAGGATCTCAAAGTGTTTTACAAACTTCAATTAAATAGAACAATACCCTGATGAACTGGGCTAGCTACAGTTGGAAACTATTTCAACACTCAAGGAAGTTTAGCCAGTTGAGGGATTGCAGATAGTTCAAGCACGTCAAGGGAGTACAAGTAAGTGCCTGTGGTAAAAAGTGGGATGTCATTAGGCAAGATATTAATCAACATCTCACTTGCAGTGTGTTTACCATCCTTAGCCTTTCATTAAAAAGGTCACAGTATCAAATTCAGAAGACCAAGAAGCCAAACTTCAGCAAGAAACTCTTCATCTAGGACTTGAGACAGACTCCAGCTGAGCCTTGCTAATGGCAAACAGTAAGTGGCCATCATCCAGGAAAGGCTAAAAAAGACATTTTCTGTAAAGTCACCCAGACTAGGACTGTCAGTAACGCTTCTGTAACAACTCTGAGCAATGACAACAGTCAGAATGGCAAGGGTTTGGATTAGCAGTGGTAAAATCTCCACCCAGATTGAAAGGCTCTCCTGGGGCATCTTCATATAGATCTATGTAGGCATATCTTTGAGGGGCCTGTCAAAATCAAAATATCTCTGGAAATACAGGGCTTGAATCTCACTCACACAGAGGCTGGTGCTTATATAAATGAAGCTCCTCAGGCCTGCCTCTAGTTACTATTATGGATGACAGTTTCTATCAAGATTTTTTTCTTCACTTGTCTGAGGTTCTTTTAAGTGTAAAATAACTCCCGTGTCCTTTTGCTTCTTCTTGAGTGTAAAGTAGACAAAATCTAGCCTGGAGGACTCTTCAGCTGTCTCACTGGTTCCAAAAGAGAAAGAAACCATGAGATTTTCCGCAGCTCAGGAAAGTGCTTGTTCTCCTGCTTCAGCCAGGGCCAGCCTTAAGCCCATCCTGGCACTTCTGCCCCGTGTTCCAGAGGGAGGAGCAAAGAGCAGGACCACACTGCCACTTTTGCTTTCACCTGATGTTGAGGCTTCAGGTTCAGTTCAGCACTTCCACTGAGTGGCTCACCAGAAGTGTGCCTGTTAGGAGGAGAGCACACAGGCTGTTTTAGGGGGGTTTTATGCTATTTTCAAGGGGGAAATGTAAAATATTTTTAGTTTGCTTTCAGTGTTTCCATCTGCAATTTTACACCTCCATAGGAGCGCCTGATAACATGGCAGACTGTGCAACTACATTGCTGTAATTACAAAGCAGGCCCCTATACTGCCTGCCACTTATAGCCAAAATGTTGGAACAACAACTCAGAGGTTGTGTCTGCAATGAGCAAAGTACCAGAGCAGTGTTTTGTAGTCACGTGTACAAGTCTGAAGGCTCTGTGTCTTGTCCTTCAGTTTGCTTTCCAGTGGCACTGAGGCATTCACGGGCAGGAAGGAGATAGTGATTTAAAAAAAAATCTGAAATCTTTTAGTCAAGGTTCCCTCTGTTTCACCTTAGTCTTGGGTGTAGGAAAAAAAAATCCGATTGAACCAACACTGGCAAAGATAAATAAATGTCTTTTTTCATTTTAAGCTCAGGAGAAGTAGCCTCTTAAGACAAACTGGCCTCTCAAGGTTCCCCTGAGATTAGCACTGGATTAATCAGATGGTTTGTGCTGCCCTGACTTCAGCAACTCACACTAATTTTAAGTTTATGTGAACTATTAATGCTAATCTGGTGGAATCTTTAACCAGGAAAAGTAACTGGGAGGTGGCCAGGAAATATCAAATGCCCACCCCTTTCTTTGTCCAAGGAGGGCAGGACAAAATAGGTCTTGGGAAAAAAGAGTTTGCATTAGCTCCCATGGAAATACTTTTTATCCCAGGCTTTTTTTCTCCATCAACTGGAAGTGGATTAATTTAAATTGAAAAAAGAAAATTTTAAAGATAGAAAATACACAGACAAAGAGCTAGAGAAAGAGAACCACTGTGCTTTAAATTCACACCTTCACTATTAGCAATAGCATCTCTGTGACTTTGCTGCAGAAACCCTGTGATTATCATAGTTCATAACCATACTCAGAGATAAGGAAAAAAGTAATCTCACACAAATGCAGCAACAAATGTTCATGGAATGATAATCTGAAAACATTTCCATTTCATCCAAATTTTTAAACTGCTTGCCTACACACAGGAGTATGCAAACACATGTCTCTAGCCACAGCCAATTTACTCAGTTGTACACTTAAATTAACAAGACAAAATAACATAATTTTCTTACTTGTTCTTCAGCCACTGGAAATGTCAGTAACATGCATCCCAGAACCCCTCTTTTTGATACCGTATTATCTTTAGAAGAGTAAATATCTTGAAACTCTTGTGTAACTGCGTTAAAACCAGCAGTCAGTGCTTCTGGTATCTATGAGAGGATGGCTCTCCCTGACAGCTCCCAAGCAGATTTAGGCAGAATGACTTTTTGCCCTTCCTCAGTCTAGACAAGAAACATACACAGAGAATCACTAATGGATCCCCTGAATAAATTATAAATCGCTGGTGTGGCATTTAGCCAGTTGAAAAGGGAAATATCCATGGAGAAGGCAACCTCCGAGATCCCGCAGGCAGTAAAACCTGCTTCCACAAATTCTGGCTTGCACCACAAAAGAGAAAAGGGGCTATGTAAGTAGTTAAGGGGGAAAAATAGATTACAAGTCTGGTGACAGGCCAACAAAAGCACAGAATTCCAAGACTGACCTAAACTAAAAAAAAAAAAATGGTCTAAAAAATTCAGTGATCTTACAAAGAGGGTCATTCTGTTAATGCAGAAAAAAGGGAAGTGAGTGCTAACTAGCCCAAAAAATCCCAGCCGTATTCTTCTCATCCGAATAGTCTTTAGCCAGCAGTGGAAATCTCTTTGATTGAAAAGGCACTTCAGTCCTGAGATGAAAGAGAGGGCAATTATGTCTTTTTCCTTTCTAAGTTCAGGTATATTTAGGGTGGTACTTTTTAATCTGGTCATCCACAGTAGGGTCAGTGCAACAAAATTATGCAGCTGAAGGCTGCAAAGGTAGAGAGTAAATGAGAAGGGGTGGAGGAGAGTGGGTTAATGCCAGCACAATCCCCTGTTTTTCAAACCTATCACTGGAGTATGGCTTTTAAAACCTGGCACTGGAGCTTATTACTGACTAAACTCCCATTATGCATTCTGCAGGGTGAAAATGCACACTTTGGGTAAATACAGGAGAAGGTTATATGTCAGGCAAAAATAAATAAGACAAAAGGCAGTTGGTTGTAACAAACTGCAGAGTAAAGAACTGCTAGGCTGTATTATGGACACACCTAAAAAAGCCAAAAATCTAACTGCATGCAGAAGGCTACACTTCATAAAGTTAAATATCAATGAAATATTTTCAACATTTGCATTCATCCTCCAGAAGTAGAATCTTCAGTTTCTTAAAATTAAACCAAGTTTTAAGTACAAAATAAGTCTCAAGAATGGCACAATATCGAAGAATAAGAATAATAACAATTTTAAGAAAAAACACTATCAGAATTTTGAAGAAGAAGCTGCTTATTTTTGGGAATGAAAGCTGACTTTCCACCCACTGCGCTGTCTAAACTAAATATGTAAAATATCTTGAAAGCAAAGTTTTCACAAATACAAGTAGCAGCCAGTTTTACTATAGCTGTGGTAAGAGGTCCTGGTAAAAACAGCAACAACAACAACAACAAAAGAAGTCTTTTTGGTCAAAAGCTATTTCTTTACAGCATGTTAAATATTACGATTGCATTTTATACCCCCATGCTGAAGCATAGAATCTTTGCCACCTTCTTGCTCCATGCAATATGAAATTCCAAAAAAGAAACAGATGGCTTTTGGTCCTGTGCTCCTGTTTCCTTGTCACATCTCACATGATCATTATAACTGGATGGAAAAGAAAATATGTTTCTTACAGAACTGCAAGAAACCTGCTTCCTAATCAGAAAAAAACTCCTCTATCTTGAGATACAAATACCACTTTTCAGTATTGCTGGAAAAAAGAAATCACTATTTCAGTATTATTTTAGAGAAAACATGCATGTGGGATAGGCATTACAGCTGGATTGTGAAGAGAAGAAATAGGAGAAGTGGAATCGTGGATGCAGATGCAAAATTGGACTGTGCCATAGAAATGAAGATTGCAGTGTGCCTTCAGCCTGCCTGACATTGCTGCAACTAAGAAGCACTGTACTGCTGCTTTTAATTCTTCTAATGAAGTCTTGGGGAAAGTGTTACCTCACTAATCTTTTAAAGAAATATATTTTGCAAATGCAAGCTTTCCTGATTTATTTAATCTCAAGAACTTTTTATTTCAGGAGACCAAGTGCACTTTGATCTTAAAATGGTTGGAGAGCCAAAAGAACATTAAATCACTTGTTCTTACAAACCATGGATTGAAATTTCCTGTACCACGTACATTCTGTGTATATCCCTGACTCCATCATCTGTGAGCTAAAATAATCACCTTTAGCTGAAATAATGGAGCTGGAGGTGGAAATCTCAGACTCTGGACAGGGCACCAGGATATTTAAGTGGCATTTCTGCATTTGAAACTAACTTTGAATGCAGTGTGGGTTTCACTGTCTGACTCTCAGCTTATGGATGAAAGGGAGCAGCAGGAATGAACTGCTTCTGGGCTGTGCACTGTTTTTCCCAGCAGTGTTTACAGGACATGTATAGTGGAATTTCCACAGGATAGAAAAGGGGCTATTCTGCTTCTTGTGATTTTTGGCCATTCACTGCCACGTGCCCAATTCACCCCAGCAATCCCTGTGTGTGTATCACTTGAGAAACCAGGGCCATGGATTTTCTTATGGACCACCTTAGGTAGCTCACCTGCTGTTCAAAGTGGGGCTGTATTTTTCTTCTTTAGAAAGTTCCTTGCACAGTCTCATGTCCTTTTCTATAAATGGCATAACTGTACTGATTAGTAATAAAAGAAGGTTCCACCACCCACACCTGCTCAGTGAAGCTCCATTCCTGCAGCTCCATTCTGTTTCTGGAAGATTTTTGTGTTAAGAGGAATTCTTAATTAGTTAGTAAATCAGTACATCAAGATAAATTAGAATTTTTCTGGACCCGTCCAGAATTGCATTGCCTGGTCACAAGTCTGACCTTTCCTCTCTGGAAAAGCTCAGAAAGCAAAGACCTTGGGAAACAGCTTACATAAGAAGGCCCTTGTATCTTCCCCCTGAAATAAAATGCATTTTCCTCTTTGTACGTGAGAATGACCTTGGCCAGAAGGAATCACCCTTTTGACAGCTCACACAGATTTAGAGGCTTCTGAGCTTAGCCCATGGGTCCTCCTTTAGCCTCACAGCACATAACTTTAAGTTATTTTATATAAATGCTCTTCCCTAAAGATGTGTGGAAGCAGTAGGCTTGGTTGCCTGAGCATGGACTGGGGTGGTAATATATTTTCTTCTCATGTTCATATAATCAGTAATTCACCAGCCAGCCTGTTCCTGTTCTCAGAGTCTCAGCACTGTAGAGAAGCTTGTGTTTTATCCCTAGTTTACAGGTAGAGCTGTACCCTCACCTGGCAGTGATCAATCTGTCTCTATTAACCTGAGTGCTGATTTACACCTGCTGAGGATTTGATAGATGCTGTGCAAAAGGAGCTTGCAATAATAAACACAGCTATAAGTAAAAGATGAAAATTCCATTGAGGGTCATTCTGTAATGGACCTTTTTCCTTTTGACCAAATCTTTGCAATGCACAGATTGATGTTTTGAGGTCACACTTGCAGGATAAGATATTCTTGGGAGTGTTTGGAATATGCAAAATATACAACAGTTTGACAAAATGATTTGACACAATGAGTCAAAGGTGGCTCATGCGCCTCTGTTTTGCCTGGAAAAAAAACCCCACATTCTTCCAAATGCAATTAAAATAGGTATTGTATTAAATAACTAAATACGTATAGAAGGGGGTAAAGAAATGGAAGCCACAGTGAGGCTCTTTACATATTCCTGCTGCAACTTCACAGAAGAACCGGTCAGCAAACTCAACTTCAGGTCCCCACATCTAAATGAAGGGCTGGGAAAGTAACTTGAATTTAGGAAGTAAGGTTGTGGAAAAACTGAGGATGTCACTTCCCCATTGCATGGGGGTTTTGAGCTCCACGGATTCAGTGTGGAGTTGCAGTCTGTGCATTTAATTGCTTACAGGTGAACGGGTGTTTGGGGAGTCACAGCACAGTCACTCTCCGCTTGTGGAGCTGGTGCATCAGTGCTGTCCTCCCTGCTGATTTAGCAATAGCAGGAACTTCAGTCCTTGGACCTGGAGGTACAGTTCTCACAGACTTCAAGAAGAGATGCCAACTTATTGTACAGGAGGAATCCCCTCTCAGGTACCAGTCCAAGCAGAAGCAGGAAGAGCATCATGGATGAACAGACAAGCCTGCAGTTTTGTAGGCAGGTTGATTAGATGGCACTGGTTGAAAACAAAAGGCACTCAGCTGCTCAAGAAGGCACTTGGCAGCATGAGACAGACTGCAGAGAAACTCCAAACAGGAAGTTAAATATGAACAAAAATAGAGAATTCAGTGTGGAAGCAGAAAGCTCAGTATGAAGCTAAGCCAAATGCCTGATTTGATATTGAAATATTCTGCATATTTTTCTGCAGAGTCTTGGAATTCAATCTGATTTCTAAATATCATAATTTTAGATCAAAATACTTTTTTTTTAGAAAAACAAAACCATTGTTTAATCTGTTTCCATTAATTCCCGTAATTCCTTTTGACAGCTGAAAGACACAAGTGTCAACAAACCCCTGGTTAGCTCAGTTCCTGCCCTTGAACAGGCAGGAGTGGTAATCTGTCACTTCTGCCTGTCATCTCAACCTGACCTGCCCTCTCTCCTCACTGCTGGATTTGATGGGGAAGGTTTACTCTGCTTCCAGCAAATCACTCAGCAGCCTCAGCTCCAGAAGGCTAAACACTAAATTGTCTGGCCTTGATCATAATCCATCCTTTCCCCATACATTCTCCTCTCCAGGCAGCTGTGCTGATCCTGGATGAACGCTTTGTTGTTCTAGGTCTGACCAGCATGCCCTGAATTAGTGCTTTTAACACTTTACTTTGTCTGCTTCCACCTCTGGAACAGCTCACAGCGGGGAAGGACATTCTGTTCCTGGGGAAGCCTGAATCCCGGCTGCAGCTTTCATTAGTTCTGACAGCATTTGCCACTTTCTTCCAGACTGGGAGATCTCCACTCAGGCCTTACTAATCACAAGACTGGCAGGTCAGCCAAGAAAAGTGTGTGCTCATAGCTCCAGGGGCTGGGTTTTTACAAATACTCTTCGAGAATTCACTGGTGGTTAGTGGAATCCCACCTAAGTCAGTGTCCTGTCTGTCTCCTTCCCCCACTCCTCTGCAGTTAGATGGCAACATCCTAACTAAATGTCAATAACCATGATTCTTTCCTGCTGGAATATTGAGCTGCAGTCACACTGCTTAAAAAGTTTCACATTTCCTTAATCCTGCTTTTGTACAGCAGTGCCTTACAGCTCTACACTGATGTATTTCAGCGGGCATCCTGCTTGTATACAGATGCTGTAACACCTATTCTAGAGAGTTAATAATAATGTAAAGCTCATCAACATATGTCAAAGCCATCAGAAGATCCACATGAGACATGAAACATCTAGAAATAAATTCCACACAATTTTTTTCATCTCTCCTTATTCAGCTGTTTTCTACGGAAAAAAAACAAAACAAAACAAAACAAAACACAAAAGTTAAATCTGTATGGCTTTTGGGTTTGTGAATGTTTTCCTTTGTGGTTATGGGTTTTATTTATGAGGTGCCATGTGAGACAAAAGTTATCCCAGGCTCATACTTTACTAGTTCAGTAAATTTTCCATACTTTAATGATCAAGCTGCATACTTTACTTGTTACTTTTTAATATACTTCAGTGATCAAATTGTATAGCATAACGATCAATTTTCTTAATGTGCTTGAATGAGTTGCATACCTCATTAATTTACATACATGCTTTACAGGCTAAAACTGTAGAGTGTTTGGATGAAGTGAAAAATTTAACAAGCAGCTTTTTGTCACAACCTGCACAGGAGCCCAGGAATACATGTGAAGCAGGGCGGGATGAAATTGTAAAGGTGTGGGTGGGAAATGTTGGTTTGAACCCAAAATGAAAACGAAAGATTTCAGAGCACCTGGAAAGCTGAACCAGCATTGCAAACCTGGTTTGTATTTGCTTTGTCTTTCCAAAAATGTTCCCTTATGAACTAATTCTGGGTTTTAATGATGGATTTATCCATTCTACCACTAACACAGCCCAACAAGTTGTTCAAGGTGAGCACTCAGTATTTTAAAAAGCAGTTCAAGCTCCAGCTCTGTCAGGGACCAAGTACCTCTTAGAAGATGTGGAGACGACTTGTTTTATTGCTGAGTTGAGATGCAAAGTATTGGGGGTCTTGGAGGACTCTATTTTAAGAGACTTCATGTAAAAACACACAATCCTGTAGAGTTTGACTCCACTGCGCAGCTTCATGAGCTGTTAGGGATGCTTAACACCTCCTTGGAGGAGAGGACATCACAGCCAACCATGCCCTAACAAAAGCAGATGCCTGTTCTAAAGGTAGCCCGAGAGCTTGCTGGTGAGTCAGTATTACAGGACAAAAATAGATTCTTTCAATAATTATACAGGCAAGTTACAGCTCCTTCAATTGGTCTTTCTGTTGATATGCCTCAGTTGAAACCTACTGAATTTATTCCAGCATAAAAGCAAGAAAAGGGAAATGTGGCATTTGAAAACCTCTAGAAAGTATCCCACTATTTCATACATGAGAACCATGTAATCTATTTGTTAAGACTGCATTTTAATTTCCATAACTTCAAAGCATAACTATTTTTAAGTCCCCAACTATTTTTTAAATAACTATTATTACAGACAAAGTAACAGTTGCACTACTATAAATATTAATGATGAATTTACAGAGAATAAAATACATTTAAGCAACCTTATAAAATTTTTAATAAAGCTACACTTACAATAAACACTTTGGTAAAACTGCCTATTGCCAGCTGACACACAAAGTCTCTAACCAGATAAAAATGCCTGTAAAACATTACAAACATTTAGAAACACACTGGAAACTTTTGGAGCTGTTTATGGATTTTCCTTAGTTTGAAACCTGTGGTCCTTCCCCTTCCTTCTCTTGTGCATCACCCAAGCCCTGTAATTTTGATACCTGACAGACTTTGACTCAGGATTTGAAGAGGCTGATATAGGTCTCACTGGTTTTCCAGCTTCTTTATGACAGAAGGTTTAATCGCTGTATAGCCCTGTTTAGCACAACATTCCAGCATTGCCATGGCAATAAAGAGGTACAGTTTGCCATTGGATGATGATGATCATTTTTTCTCATTTTACTTGTGCTTCGAGCACATGCTTTCGTAAACGAAACATGGTTCCTTTCTTAGGACATGAACTGCAAGTTTATACTATTTTCTAGTAAATAACTTTCACATCCTTAGCCAGGTTCAGAAATGAGCTGTAAGGAAAGGTCATTTGGGCTCCTGAACACTCAGATCTACTCACACCTGCTTCCCGCTGGGAAAGGCAGGCTGAGAGGGGAGAAGCCAGAAGAAAGGACTGTGAAAATTAACAGGACAGATACTTCTTTGGTTTACACATTTGGTAATATTCCTGTTATTTGCAAACATGGTAAGAATGGCTATACTGATAATAGGACATGATTATGAACTGAGGGATCTGCTCCTGCCATCTGCACCAAGTGAGACACTGTTGGCACTGACCTCTGCACAGAGAAACAGCAAATCTGGTTTAATTTCAGCTGTTGCAAATCTCATATTCAGAACATTAGAAGACTCTATCCAAGACTGCAGTCAGGATTTTCTCTGTACTTGTACTTTCTCTGTACAGACTAATATTTGTATTTGATCTTCCTGCTACACCTACTCTGCTATTTTAGTTTGGCACCAAGAACCTGGTGGGAATCCCACTCCACTGATTTTTCTATATGCTCCTGCCAGTCCATCAGGAATTATTTGGCACTTTGGATGGCCCATGTCCTGTATCACCCACGTGGGGCAATCTGGCTGCATTCATAGTCATGCTTCCAGCTTGCTGCATGTCCAGACCAAAATCTAAGTGAGTGTACAACTCAACTTATTATTATTTGAAAGAGGGTAAGGGTTTCATGGAGTTAAATAGAAGTCAACAGAAATATTTGTGACTTTTTGGAAATATGTGAATATATGCGAATCACGTGCTTAGAGAGTCATTGCTAACACATCCAATTCCATCTTTTAAATAAATGTATCATAGCTTGGTGGCTCTTCTGATGTCTGAGGTAGTTTATATTTCTCAGGACACTTTCCAGTGTACTGTGAAATACTCACAAAAGCTGAGGTTCTTGAGAAGGGTGCCTGAACTGTTTGTCTCATCATTTAAAGGGAAAATGGCCAAGTACTTGCCGAAATTCCAGTGCTTACTTACTCCACTGTCATCTTTCTCCAATAGTGAGAAATGCCTGAGAAGCAAGAATTCAAATTATTTAAGCAAACCTAGACATTCCAATAGAGCAGTCTTTTTTAGTAGCCATTTAGCAGTTCGCATGGAAACACCTGAGATCCATATGCTTTTTAATTGAAGGTGTTTTTTACATGAAGAAACAAAACACATTTTTCAGAACCACATTTAACTTGAACCTTTCTTTTATTTTAAAAATAAGTTGCAATTGTTGAAACAAGCCAAAAATAGTTTGCAGTTCTGTGACGTGTAAATACAAGTATGGAAATAAACAACAAGCTGCAGTAAAAGATTAAAGGCATGATAGCAAATATCCAAATATTCCAGAAAAGGTAGTGGTTAAGACAAGAGATGAAGCAAACAAAAATATTAGAGGGCTGCCTTAAATAATTTACATTAATTTTTTTTTTAATTAAACACACCTGAGCATATTCAGTTTGCCTTTTGTCCCCCCCACCATGACTGATGGTGAAGCGAGTTCATTATCTGCTCTATAAAGGACTCAATAGCCTTTCATCCTCATTATCTTCAGCTCATCCTGAAGGCTTACTTTTTTCTCATCCTCCCTTGCACAAAATTTCAGCCTATTCCTTGTGGGAGTTTTACAGAGCTTTCCCAGGGGAAACAATTTAGGGAAGAGTTGCAACAACAGAAATTTTGAGAGCAGTTCAAGAGAGAGGCAGAAATACCAAAGTCTAGAAAAGCTGTGGGTCAGTTTGTTGCGGAGCAAAGTTGTGGCAATGTGACCAAAGTTTGGAACAAGCAGTCCTGGAGTTTCCAGATAGCGTGAACAGAGATTTCTGTAAAGCAGCAGCATCTCTGTGGAACTCTCTTCTTTGGGTTCCAGCTCCAGGGACATCACTAGCAGTGTGTTTGTTGAAACCTGTGTTATTTCTGACTCACAGACTGAGGTTTCAGGAATGAAGCCATTGATGACACGGAGTTTCTCTCCCCATTTTCCTCCTGGGGCTGTTCCCTTCCCCTCCCCTGTGCAGGGAGCACGTCTCCCATGGCCACACACAACTGGTCAGGCTTTTATTACATTGATGTTCCTTGACACAGGTCAGAGGGCCAGAAGAAGAGTGCTGGTTTTGACCAAGACAGAAAGCAGGACCACATTGCTGGGGATGCAGGGTCTGCCTCTAAAAACATGAGCTTAAACTGGGCCTGAAACTGCAGGGGTTGATGACATAGCTTTAGAGTTCTTTGTGATAGCAACATTTTCTTCAAGGCTTTTTTGATTATTCTTTCTCGTGATTGATAACAATCTTGCTATGGCAGGAAGAGCTATTCCCTCTAGAGGCTGCTGTGTTTCACTAGACTGCAACACAACAGTCTAATACTACTTTGCATACATATTTCTTTTTTTTTTTTTCTTTTTTTCTTTCAGAGCTTTCCAAATTCTAGGGAGAAGTGGTTATTTTTGTTGTTCTCATTTTACAGGTGGGGAAAACAGGAAACATGCTGCTTGACAGCTAATGCACTTTATCTGTCTGTGTCAGAATCAGAAATGGCCCAGAGCATAAATGCAGGTACTTGCAGAGCCCCAGGTGACAAGTGATAACTTCTGCAACCACTATAACGTGCCCACATCTGATCAGATGTCTTTATTCTCAGCTGCTACATGCTTCCTTTGCCTGATAAAACCATAATGCCTGCCTGCAGTAGCACATTATATCTAGTTATAACAAGTCTCAGCTTAGAAAAATCAACAGAGCTGTTTGGAAGATGTGATATTTACAGGCATGGGACACAATTTACAGACAACTGGAGGAGGAAAGGGTTTTTTGGGGGGAGAGAGGAAGGTCCTGATAATTTGCTGTTTGCTTTTTCCTTTCTAAATCTTGCTGTCACAAAACCTCTAGGCTTGATTTGATAAGTTTGCTTTGTGGAATTACCAGAATACAATCAATTAAGAAGCCTGCAGTTGTCAGAAGATGGTATTTCTACACAGGCCAAGGTTGCTAGTAGCACCTTCAATAGCAGAAAAGTTTTGAAACCTTTGGGATAGTACCCAGGCAGGCAGAAAAAAAATAGACATTAAATAAAATGAAACTTACCTTATACAACAAATCCTAAGATGATGTAGCTGTTTCCTTCATCTTTATTAGGGTTTGTTCTAAGCCGAGCTTTGAAAAGCTTGCAGGTGGTGCAGCCTGCTTTTGTTTCTGAGGGTATTCAGATGCTCTGCCATCCTCAATTGCTCTCAGGAAATCAAAATAAGAGAGCTTGCTGTCATGAATGCTGATTCCTAAGCTAAGGAAAAAACACAGAATGAGATATCAAAGATTTTAAATCATTATCTCATGTTGTCTGAACTGATTAATTATTATGATGTATTATTTGTACTGCAGCAGCACTTCAGGATATGCTTGTGGTGTCAGTGTATAAATCTTGTTAGTTCCAGCCCAAGCTTTTTATCAGGTCTAAGATACCCATCCTGTCATTTAAATTCAACTGCAGTCTCAAATGCAGATCCAGGCCAACCTGCAGATGCTCAGGAGGAGACCTGCCTTAGCCTGGGCCCAAGTGTGAAACCCTCCTGTCCATCAGCAAAAGCTCCTTGCTTTTTAAACTCAGCACAGTGTTTGGATCCCCATTCACTGACTGGCTCACCATCCCTGATGTTTGGTGTTTGGAGGACATGCAGCCCCCCAGCTCTGTCTGTGGAATTCTCCTTCACATCACAGTGCAAACACAATCTAATGGACTCTGGTGATGAATGGATATTCTTGGTGCTAAGTCCTGTACTGGCCCTTGTCTTTTGGCTTTACAAAAACACCTTTGATTTGCAGATGGTGAAATGCTGCTTAACCCTTCTAAATCTTGTGATCATTCTGAGAGGAAGCAGCAGAACCACAGACAGCCTTGTAAGCTGCTGCCAGACCTGCACTAGGACATCCAGTACCTTTCTGTGGTTGGTTTTGTGGACACAGCAACACAAATATATATTCACAATTTCTCTACCACAGGGGAAGTAAGCAAACTTTATTCCATGCAGCACTTCTGCCTATGGTTATGGCAAAGGGTTTGACTTCTTTCTCAACCTGTATTTCACTTAGCATGGCTTGGCAGGCCACTAGAGAATTATTTTACACATTCTTGGCCGGACTTGGCCTCACTGCCTCAGGCACAGGCTCTGCCCTCTTTGGGGTGCCCAGTAAGCTGCACAGAGGGCTGCTGCACTTGGCCCTGCTGCCAGTGCCTTGTGGTGTGAAGTGTCCTGCAAGGGCTTCTCTCCTGCTCCTTTGTGGCCAGCCCAGAAGTGGGAGCCCATCCCATACCTGGGAGCCCGTCCTATACCTGGGAGCCCATCCCATGCCTGAGAGCCCATCCCATACCTGGGAGCCCATCCCATACCTGGGAGCCTGTCCTATACCTGGGAGCCCATCCCATACCTGGGAGCCCGTCCTATACCTGGGAGCCCATCCCATAACTGGGAGTCCATCCCATACCTGGGAGCCCATCCCATACCTGGGAGCCCGTCCTATACCTGGGAGCCCATCCCATAACTGGGAGCCCATCCCATACCTGGGAGTCCATCCCATACCTGGGAGTCCATCCCATAACTGGGAGCCCATCCCATACCTGGGAGCCCATTCCATACCTGGGAGCCCTGCCCATGGGCTCTGCAGGCTGCACTCAGAGCTTCCTCAGTTTCTGTCTGTCATCTGAAACATCTGGTGGATCAGAGACACTGGAGAATTCTGTGTTCTGTCACACTGGAGATGGAATGGGATGCAGAGCTGACTGCAGATAGCTCCAGGTAACAACAGTGAATATGTTTTTGCATCAGATATCAGCAAGGGGAATCATGTGATATTGCATATGATTTGGGAATGGTTTTTTTTTTTGCAGAGGACTATGTTACCAAACTAAATTAATTTTTATTTGCATATCTTACCCTAGAAGGACTGGAATTCAGGCAAGCTTCACTTATACATAAAATATGTGACTTTAAAAGTTATTTAGCATGAAAATTTAAGACAAGATGAATAGCAGTGGCCATTACGTGAAAAGCTACTTTCAATGGCCTGTGACTTGTGGTTTCTTAATGAAAAGGCACCTGACATATTTTAAACAAGGACTCCAAACAAGCCCAGTGAGCTTGTAGAGTTCATCCTCACAATGGATACAGGAGCAAGGGCTTGTTCTGCCCTCATTTTCCCTGTGTTAAGCCAGTGCAGCCAGACTGTGGAATTTCCTGATCTTAAAATATCACCAGAGAGTCTCCAGAATGCAATTTACACCAGACATGTTTGATACAGATCCACTGGCTGCCATGGAACTATTCCAGACTGACTTCAGAGTTACCATCTTTGGAGTGGCTTATAAAAGACTTTAATAATTTTACAGCAAATTACCAGAACCATGAGTTCTTCACACACATGTGTTAGGCAGACAATTCCTATGCTGCAGGGGAAAGCCTGCAGGTTTTTTTCCAGTCTTGCACTCAGCTTTTTTGTCAGAATTATGGTAATGGCAAGTCCTAGAGAGCCAAGATTTGACAGAGGCCCCACCACACAACCTCGATTTTCTTGTTTAAAAATGAATTACTGTAATACACTTTTATCATCTGTTTCCACAGTAAATCACCAGGGACCAATGCCTCAGCTACCAATCACCAGAATATCCAGTTACAAGAATGTCTAATTAATGGGGAGAGCCAGTAAAACAAAGAGGAAGCTTTATACAACAGGCTGGAAAAGAAATTAACTATAGACCCCATATCTGCTAGTAAGAAAAATAAAACATTCAAGAGCCCTGATTTTGCATCTTGCAGCTGCACAGCACTCCCACATACTACCCATGTCAAGCTGGTTCCAATATTGGAGACAGTGTGTGGAAAAGGAAATAATCAACACCATTTCAGCGGAGAAATAAATTGCCAAGTGGGCATTAAAATTTTAGTAATAAAACTAAATGCATATGCTAATCTACTCTGTATTATTTTGAAAAGACTATTTTGGATCAAGAAAGGAATAATCTGCACAAAATTACAATGAATGGAGGTGTTTATCATCAAGAGGTCTTTGAGAAAGAAACAAGCAGCAGATTCTTATTAAGGTTTCAATTCATAAAAAGTTGATCACTCAATAAAAGGTGAACTGTAAAAAGACTTTGTTAATTTTATTTCAAAAATGAGTCTGGTGTGGCAGGCACTGGAGAACAAAACCCAGTGCTGCCAGGCATGTGACCTCTGGGGGCTGGCTTGGTGTAGAGAACTACAGAACCAAATGTTGGAGCAGGTCCTTTGTGTTCTTCAGCTTCTACAATAGAGATTTTTCCTCTTTCTCATATTAATACAGAGAATTGAAAGGACTGCTTGTCATGGCAGCAGCAGTGGATCATTTGAAAGCTAATGTTATCTTATAACCTGATTTAATTGTGTTTCCATTTTGAACAAGATGTTGCACACCCTTGCCCAGTTAAACTGAAATAAAATAAGTGAAACAACCTAGTAAACAAATGCACATACTCAAAGAATATTAAAAAAAAAGTAAGAAGCCATTCAACTTTTATTGCCCACAAAAATCAAATCATTACACAAAAATATTTTTCACACATCTGCAGTTTTAAACCTGTGGGTAACTCCATTAGTTTTAACTCAGTAGAAGCTTATATATTTTGGGGGGTGTGAACAAAGAAGTCCTAAGGAGATAATCATACAAACCTGTTTAGAAAACTGCTGAAATCATCATCATCAAGATAAGGCTTGCATTCTTGTAATGTCCCGTGCAGGCATTTTTACATAGCCATCTCTACTTTTATCCATTATGAAAGGCGTTATTGAAATCTTGGAAGTCATCCCTGAATTTATTCCTGAAAGAAAGCAGAAGTTTATTTTAGCTCCTGTGTTAAATTGGCTAAAAGGATACAAACAAATATACAGAATAGGGGTGGAGGGGCAGGGAAAGATTTTGGGCTTTTTTATCTGTGCATGGTAAGTTCGTAAAATTTATTCAAAGACTGCCACATCGTTCAGAAATAAACTTTTAATCCACTATGCCCTCCATTTAATTTTTATGTGAAATTGTATGGCTCAGGCCCCTTATTATAAAGAAATGCTACTTGGGAGATGAACTGGTTCCTCTCTCCATTCAGAAATGCAGATGCAAAACACAGTTCTCTCTTTTAAAGCCTGTCCTGATCAGAGTAAAAATGTTTATAATTACTACAGCCATTAAAGTTATTAGGGTTTGGCACCATAACTCTCTGAAAATCTTGAGGATTCTGAAACTCTGACACAGCAGGACAACTTCAACAAAACCTGCTGGACCTGACCAAAACCTGGAGCAGAAAAGGCCTGATCCATGTCCATGTGCTGGACTTCAGATCAGGACCTTCAAACCTCTCTGAAATGTCACTTTTTGCACATGATTGAATTCAAGCCTCAAAGTCTTGGCTTTTCCTCCCCCTTCATTTTGTCACTTACATTTCACTGACATCAGGGACCTTGATCAAAGTTTGGAAACTCAAGCAATGTGATTCTCTGCATCTTGACTCAATCACAAGCCTCCCTGCAATTTGTTCTCAGCTGTTTTCCTCTCAGATTTGCAGAATCCTTGGTTTTCTATTTGTTTTCAAGAAGTTGTAAGTTCAGTCTAGCCTTTACAAGGACAATCTATTTCCCTTGCCTATTTTTTCTCCTAGGAACCCAAACTTTTGGAGTTTGCACTTCGTAGGAACAAAGAGCAATATCCCCATAGCTCTCAGGGTCCAGAAAACACCATTGTGTATGGAATCATCCACCTTAAAAAAGGCTGAATTATGATATGGCTTAGGTGGATTTATTACATGCTTCAGATCCACTGTACCTTTCACTGTTATATGGACTAACCCCCTCCTTAACCAAGTTTCACTGGCAAGAAACCATTTTTCAACGTTTTTCTCAAGTTCAGTTGAAAAGTATGGATTACTACTCAGCTTCACAGCTTGCTTGAATTGTATTTTAAAAGTCTTGGCTCAGCTAGGCGTTGTATTCAAAATATCTGGAGACTCCTTGAATGCTCTGTAAAGCGTCTTTCATCAGTAGCTGTTTCTCCAAACCTAACTTTATTATCAGGCTGAACAGGTTTTTAAGTTTTACCTAAGAAAACCCTCAAACCACTAAAAGTCATGCTATTTTTACATTCTGGAAGCTGGTCTTTCCTTTGTCCACAGAGGAGTTTGTCTTAGTTCTGACCATACAGGTCGATTAGCAAATATGTGACATTCCTTACAACCACAGAGCAGAGCCAGAGCTCTGCTGATTATAGAAATATTCCATATTAATGAGAGCCAGAGCTGTGCTCTCAGTCTGTGCCCCAGTCCTGGTTTTTACAGGTGTCCTAGAAACACAGGCCACACATTTCCTTTTTTTTTTCTTTTTTCTTTTTTCTTTTTTTTTTTTTTAATAATACTGCCTGTAAGCTATCTTTTGAAGACTTTGAATGTCTTCTAGTGCCACTATATGGAAGGCCAGGGGTTGTCTTTATTAATGGTTTTAATTTGGGAATTAGTTTCCCACATTTACAGCTCAATATGTCCATTTTGTGTACTAAATCAAAACTGCTTGCACAGATTCCTTGTGTGAAATGAACTCTCATGCAACATTTCAGTGCAAAGAGGCCTCTGGACACCTTTTCTTTCTTTGTGGGTGATATTTTTATAATGACTCGGGCTTGTATTGTTGACAGTTCATCTTTTATGATATTTCTCCTCTCTTACATTTGAATTTTTGTCTAATCACATTCCCAGGCCCTCAGATGGTTTTTTTTCAGATTCTTGACTGGTTTTCTCTCTACTTGACATCTCCAGCTTAAGCAGGACACTTTCTTCAAGTTATTTGCTTTCCCTGTGAAAACTCAAGAATGAGCTTAAAGCCTGAAGGAAGTCTTTGAAAGCAAAGCCTCTTCTCCAGTGGTCTAAAAATGCAAGGTGATAAACACCTTGTCAGTCACAAGAAAGTTTGCTTAGATCCAGCAGAACAATCTGTATTTTTAATTTTTGTAAAAAAATTACTGATATTTGTAAACAGATATGCAACCTTTTTACCTGAAAACATCCTTTACAGGACAGTAGCTGCCCTGAAACAGATATTTGGTTCCAAGAGCAATCTTAGTCACTTGTCTTTTCATCTTGCTGTTGCTACCTAGCTCATTTTCAAACTCCTTACTATTATTTCTGAAGAATCCAGCTCCTTTATGAACTTCACTCTCACAACCAAAGGGATTCTCCTGGCAGCACACACTGCTGTGACAACACAGCTTTGCATTCTGTCTCCTTTTCCTCTGACACTAAAGATTTCTGGGTGCTGGTCTCCGATGTTTATGGATCCCTCCTCAACTCAATGCTTTAACCAAGCCCAGGGACAGGCACATTTTAAAAAGTCCAACACTAATTCTTTCTGCCTATTAATTTACACTACCCTGTTTATCTTTTTCAGATTAAGATCATTCAATCCTTTGATACAAATCAGATTCTTGCCAGACACCCTCAGTTTCAATAGTCTTTCCTCTACATGGAGACATTCCTAGGCCAGATATTTTGCAGTGTGTTTGGAGGTAGCAGTGACTGAGCACCAGTTTTTAATTTAGATGTTTATTCTTAGTCTGAAGCCCACTTTTGAAGCTTTTGCATAGCATTTCTTTGTGATATTTTGTTGTGTTGCATGTTTGTTCACCATCACATAGATCTGGGATATGGAGGGTGTTCTCTTTTGCCTCTGCTTTTCCAGTTGCAAGGTCCTTCAAAATAAATGCATTTCCTATAGCTGCTGCAGAATTTCTAAACCCCTGAACATAATGTGAATCACATATTTCACTTTGGCTTTTGCAGATAGCTCTGAATAATCTTTAAATTTTTCTTGTTTCCTTTTGTGACAGACAGTGTGTCCTTCTCCCTTTCTAGTATTTCCGTATTGTCCCTTACAACTGTCCTAGCTTGGCTAAACAGATTCTTCTAGCATGCCCCTTTTCATTTTTTTTTTTTATCCTACTTTCCTGGGATCTTTTCTGTATCTCTGGATCTTTGATTTGATCCTTTTAAATGGAATCTCTGAAATGTCATAGCTACTTGACTGATCTGTTATTTTAAGACCAGCCAAAAATTCTTCAAAGGATTCCTCCCTCTGCATTCTTATATGAAACCTGTGTCTTACAAAAGTTCAAGTTTCCTTGTGAGTGCAATATTCCTTCAACTTACTTTCTGTAACTGTGTGGATTGCCCTCTCACCCTGGCTTGGCTTCATGCCATTAAAAACTCTGATAGCTCCTACTCCTGCAATATTCCAGAAAATAGTTGTGAGCTTCCTTATGATTAATCTGGGCACCGTATATAAGTTCCAAGGCATGATGTGAGGCTTTTCAAGGAAACTGCAATAATGCCCGTGTGATTTAGAGGCTCTAAAAGCCCCTAAAGAGCTATCACTTGTTCTCTCACTTTCAAATCTCTCTTTTTCTGCTTAATTCCTTCCTCTCTTTCACATCCTACTCCTGCTATCTTGCGGCACTGGTCTCTCCCTCCCAGCAAGACTCGTACTGGAAGGAGCAGGAAGGGCTCTGCAGAGGGTGCACAGCAATCGGGTGCACTTGCACTGCCTTCCTGCTGGCTTTGCTCTCCCCAGTCTCCGTGTTCCTAATTACTGACTAACCAGCTCAGCCTCCTCTTACACACCAGACCCTAGAGATCCAACATCTGCTAATTACATCTCCGAGTTTCAACTTTTATTATGTTCAGAAGCCTGCAGACTTTCCAGCAGAGAAACAAATCTAAAATCTCCTGTCAGAGGAGGGCTTGCTCTTTTAGAGAGAATGTGGCACTGCTTAAATCCCACAGCTTTACAGGAATGGGGTAGTGGTGGAGGAGGATGGGGACTGAGGCCCAGCAAGAGACCAGGAGACTCACACCAAGGAAGCAGGACAGTGACTTAAAAGCCAAAGCCAGCTGACCATCCTAAGGACAGTTTGTGATTTCAGCCAGACACTGATCTCTGCCAGCCCCAAAGTCTAGTCAGCACAGCCCCTTCCATCTTGCAGGGGTGGGCTTTGAAGGGTTGATATGGTCCACGTTGTACCCTTATTGCAGGAAAATTCAGCAACCCTTTTTCAACTGTGCTTACTTTCAGTGCCACTCTTCATCACTGCTGTCATCTTCCATTTAAATCTGCACAGAATCACAGAATAGTCCCAATGAAAGTAGAGGCTGAGATTTTGAGATTCATATTTTTGGAAAATCGAAGCATTCAATGTTTTTTGGTCTAATAAAAGATTTCCAGGTGGTAATTTTTCCACTCACAGCAATAAATATCTACACAGAGAAAATGTGGATTAAAACCATATATCAAGCTGCAGTGCCAAAAAAATAATATTTTCTTACAAATGTTTCGTATTTTTTCTTGAAGAGCTGCAGAGCCTCTGCACACTGTTCAATGTCTGTTTCTAATTTGGGCAATTTGTTCCAAAAGCAAAAGGGGAAAAAAAAAAGTTCAATGCAGTATTTTTTGAATTGTAAGATGTCCAGAGCTTTTGTCTGTCTCACAGTGTGCAATCACAGAGCCTTGAAACTGTTCCAAAGCTGGTAGGGTGAGGTTCACAGCCCTTGCAGGAAGCCAGGAGTAAGGACACAGGCTGGATGTGGCCACTGGGCAAGAAAAAACTCAAGGGCTTGTGCAAGACCATGGAAAGGGGGAGCAGGTGCTGCTCCCAGTGCTGCTGAAGTGGGTCCAGTAAACAGCAAATTCACAGTGCAAGCAAACATCCCCTCCCAGTCAAAATGGGCAAGGTGAAAGGAATCATTTTCCCAGCACACTGGGAAGGAAGGGTGGGCTGAGGCTCGTGTGGAACACCGTGGCTTGGGTTTGCAGCCCCTGCATCGGTTTTGCTGCCCAAGAGCCGATCTCCTTAGGCTGACCTCACCGTCAGAGGGACGGTCCCCACCTCTGCTGCTCACAGCTCAGCTTTCTGAGGGGCTTCTGCAGCAGCAGGCTGACCCTGGGCTGGACTCCTGCCTTCACAGCCTCCATACACGTGGAAGTTTTCATCCACTGTACGATGACTCCGGCTCTAGAGTCATTTATGGCTTTCCAGGGCCTTACGTGAGATCTGAGAAGTCCAGAGGTCTGGACTCAACTTTTCTTACACATCCAGATATCCAAGAGAGAAAACCAGACAGGCACTGCTAGCACAGGACTGCTCCCACTATCCAGGAGTTGGGTGAGGAAGCTCAGGAAATTCAGGAAAACTGAAAGGTGGCAGTAATTGATAACATGACTTACTTTTGCAGACCATGAGTGGTTAAAGGGTGAACTCATTCCCAGACAAAGCTGCAGATGACAAATTTCAAAACATTAAAATCAGAACTGGGTGTCCTATATATAAAAATCAAGAAAAGCAGAATCTAACAAATAATTAGAATGCTGTTTTGGAAAGGGTTATAAAAGTCCCTTCTGCAAACTGTCACCACTCAGGATGAGGGAGCCCTCAGTGCAGGGGTCAGAATTTTCCATGTCCATCTATTAGAACCCTGCTCTACCTCAACCAGGAGCATCTGGCTGCAGCTGCTAGCACATAACTGCATCCAGTTCTGGTGACTCAGTCTCCAATTTCTGTTTCTCCAAATAAACTTAAGCAATGCTGTATCTGTGAGATTTGTTGCAGTTTTGACCACGGTTGTTGTTACAAAAGGTTCACAACAGTAAATAATTCTGAAGGATGCAGACCTGCCAGCACCACACATCATGACTATTTTATTATTACCTGGCATGTCTTCTCCATTGATTTAATTACTCTCCAGCTGCTTCAGGAGGAGTATTTGCATCTTTGAGCCACACTGTAAAATTTCTGTGTGCAGCACACAGCATCTTCCTGACTTGAAGAGCTTCTTCTTATTTATAGCATTGGAGGCAGGGCTGCCTTGCACTTGGCACTGCACTAACAGGAAAGAAACAGAAGGTTCCTGACCAGAAGAGCTCTTCATCCAAGTCAGAGTAGAGATAACGGGCTGGTACAAAAAATGGAGAGGAAAAGCCCAGTGTGAGGCAGTTTCACATCAAATACAATAATAAACAATGCCTGCAACACAGCAGCTGCCTCTCCATCTCTGCTTTATATTACACAATTCTCTACAGGTGGAATCTCGTTGGTACCTGCGGGTGCTGTAAGTCCAGTTTATGCCAGAGAGCTGCAATGCAGGTGAGAGAGACGTGATGCTGAAAAAGCAGGACAGTTTTGCTCTTATTTTTTCAGGCTATTTGGGATCCTGAAAAACAGAATTTTAAAAAGCAGGGTAAAAAGGTCAGGCTTCTGTCTCTCTTTTGTGGGGCAGTTGTGAGCTGATTTCCCAAGCTGCCTCTTTATCTGCAAGACAAGGCTGCTCTTCTCTGTTTATGAGTGTATCAACTTTACCAACAATGTCATTGGGAATTATCATTCTTATAAACAATAATTTATTAGTTTCTACAACTTACAGACCCTTTCCAAGCACAAAAGAAAGCAAATCTGTGCTCCTGGGGATATATTTTTACACGGGTTTTGCTCCTGAGACTTTATACTCCTAAATAAAAACTAAAAAATAAAATGCATTTCAGGAGAAGAGTGAAAGCACAAGCAAGAAACATGATAAGCATCCAGGTGGTGTTTATACACAGAAATATGAAGTTTTAACAGCACTGTGGTGAGCAGAGGATACTCCTGCTGCCTCAAACTGATGGCAGGTGCAGGAATCTTACAGGAGCAGGAGCAGCAGGCTAATCACTGCTGACTCACTAGGGCAAGCACAGATCATTAGACTCCACTGCAAGCAGGATACAGTTCTGTCATTTGTCATTTTGTCAAATGCTCTTCTCAGGAGCATTGACCTCTCAACTGTGAGTGTTGATTTTATTTCAGACAAAGACTCGGAGACAAGATGCTTGTTGGAGCCAGGGTCCATCCTTGTCAAGGCTGGTTTTGCTGCACTCCAGAGCCATTTCCCAGCAATTTAAGGAGTTGCTAGAGGTATGTGAAGCCAAGTGTGGTTGTCACCCATCCCTCATCCAAGGGAGTGAGACAGGACCACAGCATCCTACACACCCACCCAGTCCAGCTGCAAGGAAAGCCTCTGGTGAGCATAATCATGTCCAAGCCAAGGTTGTCTGGAGCAGTCTAGTGGGGAACAACCTGCACTTGCTCTTCTCCTTCAGTCCGAGCTGACAGCAGTGTTAGGACTGGAACCACGAGCTGATGCCTATGAACAGGCCAGAGAGTGGCCCAGGCACGGGGGAAGCCCAGCACATCTCTGCCAGTGAACATTCTCAGCCACCCAAAGGGAGCAGCTGCCTCTGAGCTGCCCAGGAGGAGCTGTCCTTGAGGCGCTCTTGCTCCCAGGCAGCGCTGGGAGGGAGCAGGGAAAACATTAGCTGTCACAAGTCACAGGTTTGGCAGTCCAGTAGCAGTCTGGGAATGTCTCTGGACGTTCTGCTTGCCACTAGAGGTGCTGCCACAAGGTCTGTGTAGTAAAAGATACAACCCATGGAGAATATCTGTGAAAGGTCTCCCAGTGCACACAAGCTAGGTTCATATCCAGCAAATCAAGGGAATAACACTACGGATAAGCTTGGTCCAGCACCTTCCAAGACTCTTTTTCAGAGCCTTTTTTTAAAGTAACATTGTATTCGTACTGCTCCCAGTGTCATCTTGACAAAACTGAAAGCAAACACTGAAAGTTAAATGCTAAGCTCATAAATAACTTACTTGGTCTGATTTGTCATTTATTTAATATGCAGAGCTTTATTTTCTGCTGTTCCTTCCGCTCTTTCAGCTTTAAATGCTTCTTTTGTTTATTATTCTAATAATAAACAACATTAATGCATGTAAATGTGCATGGCTGTCATTTGTGATGTGTTCCTCTGTCAGTGGATGGAAACTCTATCCACAGTTTTTAAAAATTCTTGGTGAGTTAGTTATCCTTTTTCATCTGTATCATACCTTGAAAAAGAAATGCTATTTTTAAATATTCATGTGTTCCCCATAGAAAGGCATTACAGATGTCCTTAACTGACTTAACAGCTTAACTCTCACTGACTTCCCTTCCTTACAGAGGTGCCATACCACACGGAAAATGAATGAGTGACTTTACATGAGGCTGAAAAGATGGGGCTTACGTATTTTAATCACAGAGTCACTTCTAAAAATACTACCCTGAGTAAAAGATTGCCAGGAGTATTCTTCAGCTCTCAGTACTGCAGTCTTTCAGAGTCTGGTTTGAGATGGAGGTCTCCAAAAAATCCATTCTCAAGTGTCTCAAAGTAGTTACACAAGATGCCCAGAATTGTAATCATCCTTCAGAAGCATAGGTTTAGCTTCATAAACACTTTTCATATTATCTTAGGTATAAATCTTCTCATAGGCTGTTTCCTCTGGAGTTTCTCCCCCTGCCAGTGCTCTGATGCATGGCAATACCTAATTTAGCCTCAGCTTCACTCTAATTCCTTTATTCAAGTTACAGACATATCAAGCACGTAAGACACTTTAGCTATTCTCTAAAAAGAGTGGCTGATGGGAGTGAAGTTATGCAGCAGATAACTGCATGAAAAGGACACTCTTCAACATGTCATATAAATAAGGAATAAGAATGATAAGTAAAATCTAATGAAGTAGAAAATAGTTCATAAATGAATCAATGCTAAGAAAAATCAATATAGGTAATGCAGTTTGTAACCAAAATGCAATACACTGAGATTCTATATATTAGAGTGATTACTTTTCAAAATAGACCTGTAATGAAGGTAGCTTTTTATATAATGTCACATACAGCTGACATGTATCCCACTGCAAAGAGTTTATAACACAGCTCCTCTTCTTTGACGTCAGACAAGCTTCATAGCAAAGCTTCATAGCAAATTACTTGTCTATAAAAACATTTCACGATATTACTTGAAATCTTTACACAGCATGAAATTGCCTTGCTTTCTTTTGTTAAGTATTTGGTATGTGGCATTTTTCTATTTTTCTTTTTGACCGTGTTGCTTTTATTTAGGTTGAAAATATTGCAAGTCAATGCAGTGCTCTGAAAAGAGGTTGTGCCTTCAAACAGTGCCTTCATACAGGTGTGCAACATGGACTGTCCACAGACCTAGATGGAAGCTCTGTTTGAAGTTCCACCTGACCTGAGATACCTGAATTGACTTTAACCCAGGACATACTGAGCTGGGTGTTGGTGTGTATAAGAAAAACTGCCAGAAAATAAGTTAAATTAACCAGTGACCTACAGTGCCATCTGAGAAGAACATGCATGTTCAATTAAAAGGATCAGAAATACTGAAGCCAAGAGGAAGTTCTATCTTTGAATTCATTGGAAACTGATGGACCTAACTGAGCTTAGGATGGTAAGACATTGCCTCCTGTACACAGTGTCGAGTTCTGAGGTCACAATCGAAACAAAATAAAAGATTTCTTGTGCAGTGTAGTCTATTGTCATTCACTGCACTACCAAAGGCTCTGTAATCCTATAAAAGATGCATTATTGCAAGACCTAATCATTTAGAGTTGCTATACCTTACCCAAAGCTGCTTCAATCCTTCCAGGGTGACTGGAATGCCAAATGGGAACAAGAACTTCTTCAAGTCTCTTGGCTGTATAATGCCATTTCCTTCACTGTCAGACCCTTGAAAATTCTGGAATGCAAAAGAAATCATCACTAACAAGAGCCAACAAGTTTGACAAAATGTCTGATCTCTCTACAAGCTGAATAAATAATGGGAATTGAGAAAGAAACAGAAAATAATAGAATAATAGAATACTTTGGGTTCGAAGGGACTTTCAAAAGCCATCTAGTCCAATCCCCTGCAATGAGAAGGGACATATTTGACTAGCTCAGGTAACAGACTGAAAAATGACAGACCTGCAAATTTTCTCTCCAACTCATTCTACATCTAATACGAATTAGATTTTGTTGTAGATTTGGGTTGGTTGCTAGGGTTAGTTGGTGTTTTTACTGAGATTACCACTACTACTGTTTTATGTGCATAGTTAATGAAAAAATAGTACTCTTTTTTTCCTTCTGCTGATTTGTTGACCAAATGTTTGAACTATTCAAGAAGTTTAAAAAGATGGGAATATTTTTGTAGGATAGATTTATGAGAGTCTTTTTGCATGGTGAAAGCATCACACCTCAATGGCTCTCTATGATGGGAAGCACTGAGTGTCAGCAGAGCAAAAAGCTATGTTTGTGTTCAGTGTCAGTGGCCAGGCCTCAGGTATAGCCCATTACTCCTCTTACAACAGAAAAATTAAATTAAATTAACAACAGTAGAATACAAAGAATGCTTTAGAAATAACCATAATAGCATCTACTACGTAATGAACATTGCAAAATTGCATATTATTCAGACAGTGGATTTTTTTAAATTACAGAGTAAGTTTTTATCATTAATGAGCTATTTTGCACGGGTCTCTTTGAATATTTATAGAATCTGAAGATCAACATTGCATGATGTTCTGAAATCTATTAGTGCTGCTTATTTATTTAAAGAAAACATTCTTCTTACCCTTACTAGGTCATACCATCTGGTTCTTGCTTTGATAACAAGATAGTAATGAGCGTGATCACAAGCTAGCTCTGCATCCCTTATCATCTGTTTTTTTTTTCACAAAGAAGAAAAAATAAAATAACAACTAAGTATGTTCTACGTTAGTGGGAGCTTTAATCTCCACGAGTTTCCTTCCCTTTTGTTGTTCTTCATGATGGTAGTGGTTTTGTTTTCTAATTTCTAAGATACACATTAAAGATTGTTATTTCATGTCTATGTAAATTTAATTCTTTAAATATTGCCTTATTTCCCTGGCTGCAGGTTAGCGAAGATGTTTTAAATTTTGTAATTCCCTATTTATTTTCAAATCAATGCTGCTCAATTCTCCCTCAAACTCAAGAGCCAGCATGGATCATTTATACACATAGAAGGAAATGTTAATTATCTCAGAAACAATTATATCCTGGAGTGACTCCAGGAGTATTATCCTTGATTTACATCAATTACATAGACCAAAACTATCTCTGTGAGTCACCAAGGCATGGGTAGAAATGGGGAGTAAGGCAAAAAAACATTTGCAAATTCAGCCACCCTTGCAAGTGCCTAAATTTTGGGAGCCGGTGCTTCTGGTCGAATCTAAGCACACAGAGGAAAAGGGGAGACAGGCAAGGTTGTTACACTGCACAGAAACTTGACTAAATCCATCTTCAGCCACACCTGAGAAGCACTTCTTGAGAGAAGAGTCCATAAACATCAGCAGTTGATCAGTAAAATAGTCGGAAAACTTTGCTGTGAAAATGCAAGTGCTCTTCAGGCTTCCTATCACTGTGTTTTCTCTGTTAAACTTCTGAATCAGCAGGAGTATTTGAAATGGGCAAGATCTGGAGCTAAAGTCAAAATATTTCAATTTCTAGCTAAGTATAAGCTGAAACAGAAATGAGAACACAACAGTAATTAATAATCTCTGATTCCAACTGGTAGCAAGACCTAATAATCATTTGGGAGGTTCCGAGTGGATAACAGAAAGAAATTCTTCACTGAGAGGGTGGTTAAGCATTGGAACAGGCTTCCCAGGGAAGTGGTGGACTCACTGTCCCTTGAAATGTTCAAAAAATGAGCAATGCAGTAGCACTTTGTGATATGGTCTAGCTGCCATGGCAGTGTTGGCTCAGAGGTTGGATTCAATGATTTTGGAAGTTTTTTCTCAGCTTTAATGATTCTGCAAACATCAGTTTCCTTTCTTGTTTTAGACTAATGTCCTTGATTCACTCAGTTGTCCAATTCAGGAAAAAGAAAAACAAACCAAGCAGATAAATATTACTACCATCAGAGCCAACAGTAATGCTGTAAGAGACAAATAAAAACTGGGAAATAAGCCTATGTGTATATATCACATCATCACTGCCACAGCAGAGATGAGTTGCTGATCAGGAGCTTTTCCAGTCCTATTATATCTTGTCATAATTTTTATAAATTTGTCTCTCTTTGCATAGTTAAATAGAGTTTCGCACTGAGTTTTAAGAATGATTCTTTTATGGCTTAAATTTTGTTTATCATTGAATTTGAGCTCAAACTTTAAAATTCCAGACATTTTAAGCAGTATCATTTCTCACAGGAAAGGAAGATGTGGCTCTAGTCTCTCTATCCTCCACCCACTCCATGGGTCCTCTGCACATCTCCCCTGATCTTGTCTGCTCCTGGTGCCCTGCTGGCTTAAAACTCTGAAGCACGAGGCTCTGCTGTTCTGAAATACCCTGGCAGCAATAATAGTGCCAGAACTGACACTGTTTCTGACAGGTAATACCCTGCCTGCACTTCCCTCCAAAGGGCAGCTGATTCCCAAACCATCTTCCCAGCCCTGCATGCTCGGAAGATGCAGCAAAGTTGTCCAGTTTGGAGGCTCACTCGCCTCAAAGGCTGCAGCTCAGGTCCCAGTTTATATGTTTGACCTCACAAATTAAAACACCCACCAGGGGTAGATCTGGCATTTTAATCCAGACTCAATGGATTCAATGTCTAATTGAATGCAGCCATAAATGATTGAGAACTTGGTAGAGCTCTCCACTTAAGCTTGATAAAGACGTATTTTAATACCACATCTTCATTTATACCCACTATAAGTGTTCACACTGTATATTTATTTCTTTATACACAGCAGGTTACTGTAGGTGCTGTGCAACTTCTTCTTGCTTACTTGTGACATGGCAAGAGCTGGGGAAGTACTTCCTTGGCTGCTTGGGTGTGAAACAGGCACAGAATTCTTGCAAATGTAGCTTGGAGGTCAGGTTCCTTCCCAACAAACCCACTGGGTACAGGAATTCCTCAAGGCAAGCAAAAAGCTGCTCAGGACTTGCTGATACTGTCACTGTTGCTGTCTGTTTCACAGAAGGCAGAATAGTTATCCTAACAAGGAATATTTAACTAAATATATTAAATTAAATATATATAACAGGTCTACTGAATGTTTTTGTAACATAAATAAGAAAGGTTTGCTATTGACTTGTACTGACAACAGGCAAATATTTGAATCCAGTTTAAGAATACCAAGCATTTATAGTTTTGCCTTACAGAAAATAATAACCAAATATAGAAAAGCTGGAAAATCAACTCTTGATTAAGATCACTGTGTTGCAAACTTTGGGCACTAAGAACACCTTCTTGAAGGATCATTCTCACAAATAGATGGGCTGTTCCATGAATGAGTAGGGCAGAGATACTCTTAGCTAGTTGCAGAATACTTAATAGCTATGCTCACAAAAAGATGGGAAAAAATAACCCTGAGTGTATTTTCCTGGCAGAGGCTGAAGAGAAAATAATTAAGTATTAAGAAAAAAAAAAAATAAGGTTTTGCCTTGAAAACAGAATGTATTTGAACTGAAAGTTTCTGATAATACAGAAGATAATTTCTAGAGCCACTTTCCTGACATCTCTTCCAAACCAACTTTTAAAACAAATATTTGGATCAAAATAGCTCCCAGCTTCACTGCCAAAAGTGAACCAAAGCTCCATGTATTCACCCTAGACATCCATCAGCATATCATTAAGGTGATTGAGATATTCTTCAGCAGCCATGCAGTGGCATTAGCATCATTTGCTCTGTGGTTTGGGCTCTTACATAATGTAGCTCCCGGCCCATTCAATCTCCCATCTGCAAGAACTGAAATTGAAGTGTAGCAAATATTGAAAGTCTATTAAAGATAAATAGCGCAGTAATAAAGCATAAACAAACCAAGAAATCCTGCACTGGATTCTTTACAGCACAACTTGACAAGAGTCCAGCAGCTGTCTGCAGCATTAGTGGTGTCCACCCCATTTAATGTAAGGGCCTCAGCTGCTGTAATTTCCCCAGCACAAGATGAAGAAGGAAATCTCAAACTGAAGAGAGCCCTTCTCCACTCTGAACCAACAGGAGTTGTTTCAGGGGATTTGCCACCAAAACCCCTTGACTTAACAGAGCATCACCCCTGAAACTCTTCTGCCTGATGTTTGGGCAAGGATCAGTCCCACACAAAGAGCTTTGCATTGTCACAAGTCCATTATCCCTCAGTCCAGCAGGGTCAACCACTTTCCCAGCAGGGCACTCATGCCTTTCGAGTCCTGAAGGACTAAGATACTTTTTAGGCCATAGAAAACCTATTTTGATGACTTCCTGAGATCTGATCCCTTCTGCTCCTTGTGCAGTGATACTCTAGGAGCCTGTTTTGCCTTACTTCTGTGGGGAAAAAGAGAAAAAGCATCTTGTGTAACCTCATGAGCATTTTAGGATTTTTCTGCAACATATGAATCACAAAGATGAGTGAAGAAATTCATGACAGATTTTAAAATGGGAAAAACTTGCAGAGAAAAACGTACACACTGGCATTTCACTGTACCCTACTCCTGATTGATAGAAAAACCACTAAGATAATGGTCTGTTGTAAAGGAATCTTTCATTTCTTTTTAAAAGATTTACATTTGCTGGCATACAGAGCCTGTACAACTGCTCAAAAAAATCATTAAATAGTTTTCACTGCATCATTTTAACTTCTCCTAATTTTACCCTTTAAACCCTGTTCTTCCCTACAGACTTGCACTATCCTTTTTTTAATTTTAATTTGAGTTTCTATTGAAATACAGTCAAGAATATTTGCACTTATGTTATCTTCCCACTAGAGATTATAAGAAGATCAAGTCTCTTTTTCTGTAACTATAGACCACCCTCCACCCCAGTGAATCACAAATCGCTGAAAAAGGAAAAAGTTAGGAGGGCTTTTTCCTTTGCCTTCTGGTTTCTGAGACTTACTTTATATTAAATGTGGGTCACACTTCCTTTTACAACTATACGATATAGTAACATATGGAAAGAAAAGCTGTGATTCTCATAATTGGCAAAAGCTTTAAATACAGACAAAACAGTGTTGATCCTTGATTTAAATCAAAGAGCTGGCACACTTATTTTCCCTGAGGTCAACCTGTTTAAAAAAATCTTTTATTATGCTACCAGATGTAAAGGTGCATGTATTTTGGTGGATACCTGATTAGCTGGCTACATTCACAAATATCTAAACTTCTAGGCCTGAATGAGGAAAAACCTGAATATTTTGTCAGCCACCCACAAAGCCAGTGTTTCCTCTTGTCTTACTCCTAGAAGAGAAATAATGACAGCAGAAAACAGTAGTGACAGCAGAAAACAGTAGTAACAGCATGAAAAAAGTAAATGCAGCCTCTGAGAAAAAAATTACAGAGGCACAATGCAGAAGTTAAAACAGGACTTGAAAACAATGACAAAATTGTCTTTGACTTCAATGGCATCAGAATTTCACCCATAAAATTAAACCTAAAGCATAAATTTAAAAAGAAATTAGGAATGGATAATTATTTAGTAGCTTTAGTCTACACTGAGGCTTCCACCCCAAGCCATTGGCTCAGATTCCATGAACTTCATCTTTAAGGGCTGAAAATGAAAACCCTGCAGTGCCTTGAAATCCGTGAAATGACTGATGGGGTAAGGCAAGCAGCTGATGTGAAAAAAAATGTGCTCCCAAACTATGAATACACTCTTCTTTTATTCACTCTTTAGCAACAGTAAATCAATGAAGACCACATCCTCCTTATATGGGTGAACAATACATATGTACCTATACCAACAGCAAACCTTGCCCAATTACTGGGATTCTTGATACCCTAATAAAACCATTGATTGCATTACAGACAACAGCATTTCAACATTCTCTAGTAGCAACATTCCTTTACAACTTAAACATCCAAAAGCAGTATTTTAAATTAAACCCGGGCCACACCACAGAGCTCTTACTGTATGTACTGCTGCTAAAACTGTGCATTAATGTCTTTCTTTCCTTAAAGGACTGGTTACTGTCTTCTGGCTTTTTACACAGAATAGACAAAGTTGCTGAACATCACTACTATAAACCATAACATCACTACTACAAACCATCAACTATAATTTAGAATATAATATAATTCCAAGACTGTAAGAGTTTCAAAATGCTGAGGACGAGGATCTGCTTAAGACAGAGCAATCAGTCATTTACCTTTTACAATCTGTTAGTGATGACAACTCCATAGCAACTACCTGTGGATCTTAGTTCACATCCCACATGTTTCAGCCTCCCTCTTGGCCTGATCAGCAGCTTTGCTGGATCAGGAGCCAAAGAATACAGACAATGCACTAAAAATCATATCAATGATCTCTTCCTAATTTCACCAATAGCCTTCACTTGAAATAGAAAAGTTCTAGATCTCTCAGGAAAGGTTTGTTTCATGCTTTATTGCTGTTAACTTCTTCTTTTAAATTCCAGTATTGCCACAAAATATCAGATTACCACCATTTGGTAACCCTAACTTCAATGAACTAACAGTAGATTAAATCCACGGTCAGCCCTTGGCATGCCATGATTTTCCAACATGTTAGATGAGAAATAAAGTAAGTCCTAGAATGGCCTTTTTTTTCCTTCTAAATATGCTGTTTTGAGTAATAAATATCTGGGTGTTTTATCCTATGGCTCAATTTTAAATTATGCTGAAAATTATCTCTCTTCTTTGCATTGACAGTAAGCCATTTAAATAGAGTTCTCTTGTGGGCAACTTCAAATCTGTCCAGGAAGAGTCAGAGAGAAAAATTTTACTATATTTCTGAGACTGGTACTTTAAGCAAAAGCACCAAGTGACAGGCTGAGATAAAACTTCACCTGGAAAACAAAAAGGGCCAGAAGAAGTCACATTAATTCATTTAGCAAACTAAAGTGTCATTTATAGAATTTGCTGCTGTTTCTGTTCCCCATGAGCCACAGTTAACTCCTGGACAAGAAATGCTGCAGAATGGATTCAGAGCCCAGAACCACACAGAACTGCAGGGAGGTGGGAAGCACAATTCCTTCAGAGCAGATTTAGGGATCCATTTGAGATCATCTGTTTTGGCAAGGAACTTTCTCATCTTCCTCCCATGTTCCCTTCTCTTTCTTTTCTCTGCCTTTCTGCACCTAAGAAGAGCAGCAGTCTTGACTGGCAGCAGTCTCCGTTGTGCCCCTCTCAGTGTTACCTCTCCCTGGTTTTCTTGTACTTCTCCCACCTCCTGTTTCCCTGAAAAGTTGTAGTTGCAACCCCTCCTGCTGCTGAGGGTTTTCTCCAAAATTTTTTGTTTCTTTCAGCTTCTTTGGAACTCCTGATTTGGATGTATTTTTTATAAGTATCCTGCACAGCTTTGTCCTGACTTCTCAAATGTTCCTACAGTGATTATTCTTGCCATTATATTTTACTTAATTATACAGATTAAAAGAAATAAAAATCATCAAATAACAGAACAGCATAAGGAAGGCTAAAAATCTGAGAAAAACTAGCAAATTATCATTCCTTTCTATGAATGCAAAGCTTCTGGATAAGCAAGCACATTTTATGTTCAGTTGAACAAGTATTTACCATCAGATCAAATGTTTAATTGTAATGATAAGGAAATCTGGTTGCACAAATCCAATCAAAGCTGGAGAGAATCTGCCACAATAGTAATGTTGGAGACATTGACAGTCTCAACTATGAGCACTTTCATCTGGAGAAGAAGAACCTGATAAAACTCTGCCGAAATTGCACGCAAGATTAATTCATATTAAATTGTGTCACTAGGTCAGTCATTGTTCTGTGCTCACAAAAGGCAAAGTATCTGTTTATTTAAAAGAAAGGGATTGATTATGACCTTACAGGGCCAGGAGGTACTGGAAACCTTTACCAGAGGGAAGTCACAGAGAAAAATGGTGATATTATCCCAAGGTCCTTAACAGAGCTGCAGTTACCATCTTTCTGATTTTGAACTGCATTAAAAATTAGATAAGATCAAGGGTGCAAATGTAGGGTCTGCACCTACTTGCCCAGTTCCTAGAAAAGCCAGGCCAGTGAAGCCAGAGATACTAAGGTACTCTTTGGAAAAGGAGCTGAGTTCGGCATCCTCCTTCACTAGCATGTCTCACACCTTTGGTACTCACATGGAGTCACAGAATGGCTCAGGCTGGGAGGGACCACAGTGGCTCCTCTGCTCCAACCCTCTTCTTCCAGCAGGAACATCCTGGAGAACAGGGCACAGGACTGTGTCCAGAAGGGTCTGGAATATCTCCAGTGAGGGAGACTCCATACTCTCTCAGGGCAGCCTGTTCCAGTGCTCAGGAAAGAATTTCTTCCTTGTGTTTAGATGGAACTTCCTGGGCACAGTCCCTGCCCATTCCTCTGGTGCCATTGCTGGTGCCAGCAGAGCCTGCTGACGCCTGACCTGAGCACTCCCTATAAAACCCAGGAAGAACCAACAGTATAACCCTGCAAAGGCTAGCTGGTGAAGCTGTGTCTGCATTTCTGGGTTATTCAGGCATACCAAGATAATTACCACTCCGAGGGTGCATTCTGCCCACTCCCATAATGCCACTGTAGCATGATGTTATACAAATAAAGAAAACTTACCCACATCCACGCTGGGGACAGCTTCTTCCTACTTCTGTGGCTTGGTCTGGAATAACAAATCAGAAAACAGGTATGGTTTTATGTTTAACATTGTCACACCAGACTGTCACTGTTGGAGTGACCTGTGTCACCTCTGGGGAGCAGCAGCTCTGCCCAGCCATGCAGCAGCTGCCTGGCTGCTCCAGAGAAAGCTGTGGATCACAGCAGTAATGTCAAACATGCCACTAAGGTGGGCAATAGCCTTGGCTCCTGCTCAGCTCTGTAGTCAGGATGAAAAACAGCTGTGCTGCCAGGGCAGGAATTCATGAACTTCTTGTTGGAAGTATCAGGAAACTCAAAGCAGTAAGAATGTAAAAATTCTCAGCTGGAATTCCACCTAGACAATGAAGTTCAAACCCCCCTTTCTTTTACAAAATTGCAGAGGTCCTTGAATACCACAAGTGATGGAGAACCAGTTTCAGACTGCATTTCACATGAACACATATGTGCCCAGGCAGTTACCAGAGACATAAGGGAGTCTGTCACTTCAGTTCTGATAAGGAAACCCATTTAACCATTTAATTCATACTGAGCTCTCAGCCCTATTCATTCCAGACTTATTTCACTCAGCACAGGCAGGGCAGAACAGCATTATTGCAGGGAAGCATGTCCCATTTGAATGATGATAAACAGCAGTAGGAGGACAGGGTTTCTGGGCAGGCTTAGAATCATAGAATGATTTGGGTTGGAAGGAGCTTTAAAGATCAGCTCATTCCAGCCCCTCTGGCACAGGCAGGGTCACCTTCCACTCGATCACACTATTAAAAGCCCCATCCAGCCTGGTCTTGGACACTTCCAGGGAAGCTTCCCTGGGCAACCTGTGCCAGGGTTTCCCCCACCCTCACAGGGAACAATTTCTTCCCAATATCCAATCTAACCCTGCTCTCTGTCAGTGTGAAGCCATTCCCCCTTGTCCTGTCACTCCAGGCCCTTGTCAAGAGTCTCTCTCCAGCTTTCCTTTAAGCTCCCTTCAGGCACTGGAAGGCCACAGTGAGGTCACCCCAAAGCCTTCTCCTCTCCAGGCTGAACAATCCCAATTCCCTCAGCCTTTCCTCCCAGCAGAGCTGCTCCATCCCTCTGATCCCTTGGTGTCCCTGCTCTGGGCTGGCTCCAGCAGCTCCCTGTCCTTCCTGTGCTGGGATCCCAGGGCTGGATGCAGCCCTGCAGGGGGGTCTCAGCAGAGAGGGGCAGAGGGGCAGAATCCCCCCTCCCCTGCTGCCCTGGGGCTCTGGGTGCAGCCCAGCACAGGGGGGTTCTGGGCTGGGGCAGGGCCAGCTCTCACCCGCAGCACCCCTTTGATGCTACTGTCTTTAATAGTTGCTGCCTGTTGTATTTCTCTGTCCTTCGGCCTTTTAATTACTTCATCAACAGTTGTATTCTGGGCGTATTTGTTAGTTTGGTCTTCAAGCTGTTTGATTACAAAATTGAAAGATTGCACATGAAGATAAGTTACTTATTTTGTAGTTTCAAACATTTGGTTTAGCAATAGTGAGCAAGAACTGCTGTAATGACAAACAAGACATAGCCGAGGAAGAAACCTGGATGCAAAACAAAATGATAGGTTCATCAAGTTAGCACACACATTGATTCCAAGGCCTGTGTTGTGCAAACATTTCCTTTACGGGAAAAAAAATGACTGATGCTGTTCTGAATTATTTCCTTTGCTAATGGAGATGCTAGACCCCCAAATCACAGGCTGAGTTTCTAATGAGCCCAAGTTTCTCCATCAGCTAGGGAGCCACCTTGATCCTTTAATATCTCCTCAGCATGAGATGGCTAAGCTAACATGAAAGAAGTTAATGAAAGTATTTCCATTAAATTTAAAAGGAAAAGAAATTATCTTCTGACATTTTCTGTTCTTTGGGATCCCAACTATATAATTTCCATGCTTTTTCCCTCTGGAGGAATGTTCATAATACTTTTTCTTGTTGGGCCCTCTAAGAAAGTGCATAAATATGGACTATATACCCTTCTTGCTGAAATACCATAAGCTTCATCACTGAGCCATTAAAATAAATAACAATTAAATATTTCATAATTTTTAGACAGAAAGAAATTAAATTAAAGTGTATGCAATATGTCCCACTTGTATCTATTTTACATCCACTATGGATTTACTATAACCCATGAAAAGGCAAGTTAGAACAATTATTTTTGTTAAATTTTAGAGCATGTATTTCCATATAAGCAAAATGCAGAAATATTCAGCAGTCTCATTTTATAGATTTATTAAGTGTGTTTTATAGTATTCCCTAAACTTGAAGATAATCTTAACATTTTAACACTTATTCTAAAAATATGATAATGAAAAGAGTTTTGCTTTGATCTGAGCAGCACATAGCAGATTAACTCGAAGCCTCCGAAAAAGGGATCAAAAGATGACAGTGACTGGTGACTTCCTCACGAGGATCTTAGATGGACTCATGTGCTGAGTCTTCTGAGATATCTGCTACTCTGACTGAATGGGAGAAGTGGCCAAAACATCACCAGCTCTTCTATGATGCTCCTGCCTATCAACATGGGCCTTACCATGGATACCCTTGAGAAAGATGAACAGGTAATTAAAGGACAGGTGATGAAGACAAACTCAAAAGTCCTTTTTACCCTTTTTCCCTGCTGAAGTTCAAGCCTGAGGCAAATGCTGGCTGTGCACTGGAAATGAGTGAGTGACACCTGCAGGGTGTCACCTAAAATCCCACTTCCCTGTCAGGATCTTGTTCACCGAAAAGCTCTCTTTGTCCATCAGCTTTCTAACCTAGGAGGCAACCCTAGACCAGACTGAAGAAAGGAGCTGCCAGAAAAGCTCACAAGAAGGGCTTAATCACAGCCACTTAGCTGAGGACCTAAAATTACTTGGACTTGGATTATGCATTACAGGGTCATAAAAGAGGCAAAACAAGACAGAACAGCTCAAGCATGCTGGTTGTCAGCACATGACTCTAAAAAAATGTGGTATAAAGAGCAGGACCTGGAAGTCTTTATGAGTCTTGGTAGATCCTGGAATCTTACAGGTCAGTAATTTAAGCTTTATTTAGAGTTCCATGGATAAAAATCCATGAGAATATCAGTACTACAATGGTAGGATGACTACTACACATTAGCCACAGGGACAATAGTATTTAGATTTGAAGCTTTTGGAGATTTGGAGATTTTATTTTTTTCCCTAAGGGCAAAAGAGCTGTTTGTAATTGGTTGAGTAATGATTACAGCAGAACAGGGGTTGTCCAGAAGATCATTAGAATGTGGCAGTGATATCCTGTTGATGCCACAAAATCCAGTGAAGGGAAAGTCTTTTTATATTTTATCCTGGTTAATGCAGAGAAACTGCTTGAAATGGTGAAATGCAGCTTAGGCAGGAATGATGACAGAATGAAAAAGTTATGACATTTACAAAAGGAAGTCAGGAGAAGAGGGGGGAAAATGTAGATTTCTATCTTCTCAGGGAACTGTAGTCTCATGGGAAATGAATCTAAAGAGAAAATAACTTGGAGATAGCTGGAAGTGCATCAGTGAAGCATCCCAGCACAGTATATACAACCAGAATATGAAAGCCCAGAACACAATGTGAGATTCAATATAAAAAAAAATACCAAGAGTAATAGGAATCCTTATTACTGAAGAATTTGTAGAATGAAAGGGATCAGGAAAAAATTTGGCTTTCTATGCAACAAAGGAAGAACACTACCAATGGATTGCATTAAGGGCATTAAACACTTAAGGCCTCTTTTGTATCCATCTTTGCTAGAAGTCAGATATCAGCAGGTTTCTTGAACAATGGATATCAATAACAAACAAGCAAAGAACAAATTACAGAATATTGCTATGTATTCATATTAGCTCCTAAAGAAGTAGCTAAAATTGTCCCCTAAATCTATGCAGAAATGCAAAGTCATTACCTAGCTTTAAAAAGAGGGGATAAGAAGAACTGGAAAGTTACTGATATATTTCTAAGAAAGCTATTCCTGCTTTCAGGCAGTAATTACAGAGTCACAGAGAGTTCAAAGCCTGTTAAGAGACACAAGAGTCATTAGGGATCCTTGAGACCTATCCTGAGTTTGGGCTAGCTTATATTTTAAATTATATTCCCCTCCAACATGCACCACTTTTACCCTGCTTCCCTAGGAAAATAAGAATAACGCAATCAGCTTTTTCATCCACATGTCAGCCTTTCCCCTCAATTTGGTGTCCATTTAGCAATTTCAGTCAAACTGGAGAGTGCTAGGGGCCTTCAGACACAGTTGTTACAAGTCTTGTGATATTGACAGTCACAAAAAGGAGAGACACTGTTCCTGCTTCTATCTGGGAAGGCAGATCCATTATTTTTTCCATGCATTAGCAGCTAGCCAAGCAATCAGCATATGTGCTTCTCTGGGCTAGCCACAGACTGTGTCTTGCCCAGTTGCTTGAAGTGTGCAGTGAGAGGAATGTTGGTTTTCTACCTTAAGTAACAAGCCACAAGCACATTTCCCCACTGGGTGAGGAACCAAACTGGCTCCCTGAACATCTGCATCTCACACTGGGGCTGGGTCACGGAGTTCTTCTCTCAGGCCTAACAAAACCAGCCTAACCCTCTACTCTGACACACCAGTTTTGGGTGCCAGGAAGTTTTTTGAAGGTGTGTATAAAGCTCCAGATGGTGGCTCAGCAGAAGTTGGGGATGGAGATATTTATTAGCTGATTTATGTTGAATTTAGCTTACTGTGTCCCAGTGACAGAGCTATGTTCCATGTTGGTGAGTCATCTGCATTTTTTGTATCTTGCCAGCTCTCTGCTTTGACAGTCTTTCAGTAGGAATGGTGTTGGACCTCAGTAAAAATAACTTTGAGGAATTTCTGAAAGATCTTTTGACCTCAAGAGCAGGAAGGACAAACTCAGCTTGCAGAAAAAAAAAAAAAAACAGGTTTGATTTCTTGACTGAAGTACAGCTCATATTGGAGTCAATCTTGGAAGACATCTGCAGGAACACTCAGTACCCAAAAAATATTACATAGAAGGAGCCTACCATAAGGTCTTAGATATATCCTAGTGTCTTGCAAAAACAAATTTAGAAAGCATTTCAGAGACAGAGGCAGCCTGCTAGAAGTTTTGAGGATTAATGAGGGTCATGTGGAACAGGATCTTTCACCTTAACCACTCCAACCTGTTAAAGAACTTACAGGTGGAAAGATGTGGAAATATCAAGATTCCACCCATTACAGACCATTGGTCCAAAATCACCACTGCAGTAGCATAAGTCAGATTTGCTTTTCTGGAGACTTCATGTGATATTACTTTTCCATTACTGGACACAATTTCTCACTAAAGAGAGGAGCTGGGGGACGTAAGAAACACAAAAAGTCACATCATTTAAGAGGAAACAAGGAAGGCTGAAGACAATCTGGGGCAAGACAGGGCATACAACAGCTTGAGAGCTGTTGACAGAAAAGTGGAGGTTGCATAGGTGTTCTGTTTTATGGAATACCAGCCAAAAAAACCAGGGAAGATAAGGAGTGGGTATGCCTCCAAGGACATATCAAAGTAAAGCATTATCTGGGTCAAGGGAAAGGAAATGCCTGTGTCCTGGCTCTATCACGTGGAGGTTAGATGCAATGCAAATGCAACAAGAAATATTTCTAAGAGAAGCTCACCCTATTACAAGGGACAATTTGTTAGTGTCTGCTGTGTCATTGTTCCCCATCCCCCCATGATTAGGCAGGCATTTGAATATATTCAATTAAAAAGAGAGGTGAATCAATAGGTGGTACCTGCGTGTACCAATATTGGTGCCACAGGTGCCATGGGGCTGTGGCCTGCAGCAGTCACTGCCATCAGATGTGTCAGAGCTCCTGAGCCTCTGAGAACATTCAAATCCAGGTCGTTAACAATGAGCTGCGCCCATTCTGCTGAAGATCAGAAGATTTCTCTTCAGCTGTTGTCATCAGCAAAACCCCAATTTCTGAGTGATGGGCTGAGATATAATCCTTGTGGGCCCTGTAAAGTGAGCTCAAGATTTGTACCTGAATCCCAGAGTCTTTGATGAATGATCTATGTGTGTTTGCTCCCCTGTTGCAATGCTTTGAGAGCTGTAAAATTTTGAATACATCTCTGTGAAATGAGAGATCAGCCCAGGACAGTACTTACCATTAGAAAAACAACGTGTATCCTCAGTCTATCTGAAAGTCTCCTTTCTACACATATTTTTTTTCCTTGTATTAAACAGAAAATAGTCTATAATAACAGTAACTTTTGAAAGCTCTGTTTGCCTTTTTTCTTCTCTTTGTTGTATTTCTTTTGATATATGTGAGCTGCTACCACTTAAAGTCACCAAGAAGAACAGCAATTTTTAAGTTATCTAAAAGCATCTTATAAAAGATTCTATCAGAAGAGTTATCCTTCTATTTATTGTATAACCTGGAAAAAAATAAGAATATAAAATAATTTGGGAGGTTGAGAACAATTTATAATACAAATTTCTTAAGGCAAAGATGATCAAAGCAATAAATTTCCTTTCAATACACAGCTAAGGGCATTATTAAGAAAGCCGTCCTTAGAAACTCGCCTTTCCAGGCTCCTTCTGGTAACTACAGAGATAACAGGAACCTAATTTAAGCACTGTATCATTACCTGGAAAAGCTCTATTGCCTCTAGAAGGAGCCTAAGGATACAAACCTTTGTGAATACCCTGCATAATTAAAGCTTAAATTGTATGGTGGATACTGCGAAGAAGCTTGGCTCACCTGACACTGACCTGTCAAATCAGCTGCATTAGAGGAAGAGGGAGCTCAGATCACAGCCACTGCACAAATAAATCAGCTGGAAATCATGAATGGAAGCCCTTGTTTGCCTTCATTCAGTGCCTGGCATATGAATATAAACTGAAATCCCTGGCAGGCTAAGTCAGTGCTCCTGGCTTTAACCAGGCAAGCTGTTTGCTCAGCCCCTCATGTTATTCTGAGGGGACTTCCAATGGAGAGGCTGAGCTGCTATTCCCAGTTAAGTGACCCTCTGAATTCACTCATGTAAAAATTAGCAGTGCTCAGTAGTCAAAGCCCTTGTTTTCACTGTGTCACTGCTTTCCTGAGCTGTTTGACCTTCCAGGATTTCCTTCATGTTCATGAAGCTTCGGAGCAGTCTTGGATGAAAGCAGAAGGCTCCTGTGGACCCATGGCATTCTCTACATTTCATTTATTCCATTTCTATTTAGAAGACACTAAAAAAAATACCTGTAGTAAAAAAACCCGCTTGTAACTGAACATATCAAGTGCCTCCTTCCTAGGCATTCCTTAAGGGTAAAAATAAGACGAGAAAAGAAATCAAAGCTTTTATTTCTTTTCAGAATTCCAATTCACACCATATATATTGCAGCAGAGAAAGTGTCAGGGGGGTGACAAGGAGGGGAAAGAGTCACCATTTTCCAGCAGGTGTGGAGCTCTGTTTAGCTAAAACAAGCGTAGCCTTCACACAGAAAATGGCTGTGAACACTACACAGCAACATCTGCTTTGTGATTCTAATCCATAAAAGGGTTCTAAATGCCCTTAAAAATTGTTCCCTCTTTTCCCCAGTCTGAATGCCATCTCCCAGGAAGCCATCTGGGACAAGCATGCCAGTTATTCTGCTGTAGCAATGGCAGTATTGTCCTCAAGTGCCTCTGGATGAGTCACATCAATGCAGAAGTCCAATTATAGCAGAAGCCCCCCAAAGCAGAAGTATCATTTCAAGTAAATAAGACTGATGTAGCTGAACCACTGGAATTCAGAATGTAATTCAGTCACTTCATCACCTTTTGCTCAAAACCCCTGCATCCCTTAAAGCACCCGTGCTAAATCCCCAATCTGGTTACAACATTCCCAGCACAGATGTGATAGTCTTAAGCCAGTGTGTATGCATTTAGAAGAGTCAATTATGTCTTTTTTTTTTCTCCTTATAATTTTAAAATACAGCCTTTTTAAAACTGGCATTTCTTACCACATTAGAGTAGCGAATGAACAGTGCCATCCACTGTTTCTCTACATAATCCACAACATTCTCCTAGGATGTCTTAAATAAGATTTTAAAAATTAAATAAAAATTAATGCCACATTTGGAACTAAGAAATATAGATTGGTAAAAAGGCACGAGGCAAATGCATGTTTAAGGGGTCAGGCTAAATCATAGAGTGAGAACTCAAAAAGGAGATTACAAGAAAGGGGATTTTTACGAAATATCTCCTCACCTGTGGGGGGTGAGCTATTCTAACCTAGTTAACTATACCAAATACTATCAAAGTGAGTAGGTTTTACATTGCTGAGTGTGAATTCTCTCTTCATCTTATTCTAAGAACTACACTTCTTCTCCAGAGCAGTCATCAGCTGCCTAGACCACGACCCTGATGAATAATGTTGCTAAGAACAGGTGTCTTAGGAGATGTTTACTACAGAAGAATTAATGACATGGTGTGAACAGTTTTCTGAACATGGCCAGTGCAAGAATGTATGTCCCTGAATGCCCCTGACAACAGAACACAAGCCTTGTCTTTCAGATGTGTAGTTTAGAGGCTGTTCCTAACAAGGAAGGAAGGATTCCAGGAATGAAGGATTCCAGGAAGGATTCCAGGAAGGAAGGAAGAAGATTCCAAACTCATCCCATTTACGGCGTTGCACATCTTGCTTGGCTAAATACCTGCACTTTTCAGCAATGCCATTCAGCAATTAATAATACAAATGTGCTCCATGTTGACCCCAAAAGAATCTTGAAGGTGCTATCCCCACACCTCCCTGCACTTTGCTAGAGCACAGCCTCAGTGCTCTCAGCATTTTCCTATGCTTATCTCACAAGGCTTCTCCTTCATCCTGTTAAAACAAAAGCAGAACAGCCATTGACCACAATGATGAATGAATTAAAACATAAGAGTTTGCCTCTCAGTACCTTGCTCTATATTATTTCCTTAGAGGTAATGTTTTGAATTTCAAGTAAGGGCCACTTTCCAATTCAAAGTGGCTGCAATTCCTGACTTTTCTTACAGTACAGATCTCTCATTGACTCAAATAATGGTAGAAACATTATTTAGAAAATTGTGTAACTGTCGAGTCCCAGGTAATTCAAAGGATAATTACTTGTTCATGATCAATGACTAATTATATACTACACAACACAGAGCTATAAAACTGACAAATGGTGAAAGCACGTAGTTATAGCACACTGTGCTGGGAACATGACTTTCATGAACCTGGTGCATTACACCCAAAGTTTTCTCTTAAGATATTTACAGAAAGGAAAATGTGTGTGGTAAAATTGGTTGCACTGATCACGCTCAGGCTCATTCACATTTCAGGATAAAAGATTGTTTTCCAAAAATAATTTCCTATTGATGCTGTTGTGTTTGCTCCTCACACACACCAGGTTGTGAGGGCCACACTAGAAATTATTTCTTTGATTTTTCTATTATGTTTTCAAAAGTAAGAGAGAGTTCTATGTCTTTCTGAAAGTCGCTGGCTTACAGCCAGGGAGAAAACCAGAGCTCCTGAGGGAGTAGATTAGACCTGATTATAAACTGACCTGATTATATAACTGAAATGTTAGCACAATAAAATGCTTAATATAATTCTCTCTCTTTGGGGCATGGATATTTTGGCCCCATGCTACTCACGCTTCTAGCTCTTTGGACTTCTCACTTTGGGGACCCTGTTTATATTGAAAATTACATTTTATGTTGATAATATTAAATTTTAATTCCTTGTTATTTACAACAACAGTATACTGAAGAAAGACATTAATTAACTTTGATTTCTTTGTATTTCTTAATGATAAATAGTATTCAATAATGTCATGGATCTGCAGCATGGATTTCCTTAGTTGAGAAAAGGCTTGTCTCACCTCTGAAATGATGAAACAATGTCAAACTCAAAAGAGTTTCCAATATTCAGAGGTTAATAAATCACAAGCTGATCTCATGAGGAATGGAGAATCTCCTCCACCAGTCTTCTTCTTCCAACATGCTTAAGGTAAACCAAAGGACTCAATATCTCCAGCTATACCCACCATATTAAAGGTCAGGAAGAAAATTATGGTAAGATAAGAACTTGCCTTAAACCTGTTAAAACTCACACATCATCAGCTTGCCTCCCAAACTGTTGACCTGGCAAAGAGGGGCAACACAGCTGCAGGACTTCTATTCATTGTGCAGGTACACTCAGGATCACAGGACTGCAAAACCTTCTGAAAATCTTTCCAGTTTTCCATTAATTTATCTGAAAGGATCTCCTCCACCTAAAACATGAATGAATTTGTAATGCTGGCAAGGAAAAAAAAAAATGTTCCTGTAGTTTTTATAGCATTACCACATGGAAAAATGAACTAAAATGACAAATTTTACACTTAAAATGACCTGGGTTATCGCTTACAGTATTACAAGCTGGAATAAGAAAGGAAGGTTTCTTTAGCTCATATGTTTCATTAAGATATTTGTAAACCATCTAAGTTAAAACAAAAATATATTCACCTAAAAGAATTAGTGTACTAATTTCAAAGCATTATGCAACATCAGGCCCAAAACTCACCTGTGAAAATTTTTGTTCTGAAAACAGGCTGGAAAGACTGCAAGAAATCATCCCCTCATCTCCTCTTGCGGATGTGCCTCTCTTCTGTCAGTGCCTGAAGAGGCAGGTCTGTGACTGCTGAGGACACTGAGCTTTTGCTGTCTGCTCCTCTTCTCAGTCCCGTAAAACAAAACCCACAAGGACTGAGTGCATTGCAAGTAGCACTCAAGTCACTCAGGGCATAATTTGAAGACAGTGGCCTTGCTCAAGGGAAAATAATTAGGAAATCTGGCCTGATGAACCTGCTTAAGGATCTGTCTGTAGCAATAACACTTAGGTTAAAAGTGTTTTTCATGAATAAATTTGGTGTATCAAAACCAGAAGGTTCAGAGAAGAAACAAAACCAGGATCCTGTTCTGATAAATAAAAGTCTCAGCATAATTGCAGATCTGACCAAACACTGTACTATGCAAAATTTCAAATTACCTTGAAGGAGGTCAAGAAATCCCTTGGGTTGTCTTAGCTGGCTGGGGACCTAGAGTGGTTCCAGGTTCTGGTTCTACCAAAAACCAGCTGGAATGGACTTGAGCAGCTGCATCAAACGTTGCTGTTATTGGAGCCATCAGAGTAGAAAAATAGCCTGTTTCAGCTCCTAATATCCAAATATTTCAAAGCAATGCACACCATTCAGGGCCGTTCAATGGAACCTTCTTTTTGTGCATTTAGTATCTCTCTTCAAACTTGTGTACTCCTTTGGTATCTCTGTGCTCTCTCTTGACACTTTGGTATCTCTCAAAAACACTCTCCAGAGCACTTAGGATGAAGCTAAATATGGAGTCTGCTTGCACACCAATGCAAACTTAAAAGACAGTTGATATTGAAAATTATCAACAGGTTCTTTATACTAGGATGTAGATTTGCAAATTGCAGCTTAGGTTATTTCTTGGAATAACTCAGTGAGCAAAATGTATTTATTTCTGTCAGGGAAAACAGGCTAAGTGTTGCCTGTGGGTTTCAGCAAATAACCTCTCTGTACCTTGGGTGAACAGCTCCAAAGGAAACCATTATAAAGCAGCTGCAAATTCAGGAGTGTCAAAGCTGTGCCCAGGGAAATATGCCATGTCTGTGTAGTACGTAGAATATATTTTCATGGAATCTCAGAATATCCTGAGCTGGAAGGGACCTCCAAGGATCATCTACTCCTGGCCCTGCACAGACACCCCAACAATCCCACCCTGTGCATCCCTGAGAGCATTGTCCAAAGGCTCCTGGAGCTCTGGCAGCCTTGGGGCTGTGACCATTCCCTGGGGAGCCTGGGCAGTGCCCAACACCCTCTGGGGAAGAACCTTTTCCCTGATATCCACCCTAACCCTCCCCTGACACAGCTCCATGATGTTCTCTCAGATTCACTGAATCAATGTACATTATAAAGAATAATAGATATAATAAGAAACAGCAAAATATCAGAAAAACAGATTTGACAATAAAAAGCTAAGAAATACTACCACTATTCCTCTGCTGCATTTGTATGGGTGACTAGAGATTCTGCTGGAGTTTTCAAAAGCTTCTAGTAACCATGAGATAGCTTTGCAACTGATATTTCAGAAATAGAGTCTAGAAGATATGATTAGGATTATTTGATTGCTAGGATGAATGTGAACCTACTAACTTAGCTAAAAACTGTATACAGAGCAAAACATTTTACAAAAACAGTCCAGTGTTTCATCACAGTCATTATAAAAGAGGCTACAATTACAGAATTAAAAATAAACACTTACTACTGGTTCTTTTTCTTCTAACAAGTATTTAAATTTATGATAGTCAAACCATCCAGTCTGCTTTGGATCAATTAATACCAGGTCCCGTAAAAGCTGAATAAGGTAATTTCTTGTGGTCTTTTCCCCACAAGCGCAAAAAAGAACAAACACTTACCAAAGCAATGCTGATTCCAACATGCCAGATCATCCTGACCAACAATAACTGAGAGGCTGCACACATTTCAGTAGCCTGCATATTTTTTTAGATTGTTTCTTTATTTTCTCTAAAGAAACTTGAGGAGACATAATGGGCAGAAAGAAGAAAAAGTGGAATAAAGGCTTTGGAACAATAACAGGAAAATTAGGAGTAAATAGTTCCTTCAGTGATTCAGTTTTCTTGGCTAAGCACTAGACAAATATCTTTCTGTTCATAAAATTCACCCTAAGAAAATTCTGTTTCCCTTTAGTCCTCCACAGAGATCCAGGGTGGCAGTAATAATATAGAGGATGAGCAATTATTTACTTCATCAGGTGGTCTGGGAAATACTTTAAAGTTTGGCAATCAAAAGATAATGGTCTTGTGAAACTACTATCTGGTATTTGAATTTTCTTTAGAGACTCTTGTCACTGCATTAAATCATATGGAAGCAAAACCTGATAATGCACCTACCTCCCCCAGTAAATAACTTAGGGAATCTGGTACTGAAGCTGCAAAGACAGCTTGTGCTTCAGAAGAAACAATAGTACAGACCGACTAGATCTTACCCATGAAAGTGAAATATCTCTTATGATAGAATGAAATTGCATTTTGTTCGAAACTTAGATAATATGGGAATGTTAAGACTCACTACTTCAGGATTTATTAAACATTTTCTTATTTGGCCACCTTGCAGGCTCAACTTTATTTAGTCAAAAGGATTTAATACTTTTGCCCAGATCATTATCTAAGCCAGTCCAGCATCAGTGATGTGGCTGGAGATGTACTGGTCTGTTCCAACAAAAAAAATCATAATGTTATGTATAAATATAAACCATTTTACATGTATTTCTTTCACAGTGGGAGCCTCCAGATGCTGGGGATTAAATAGTTCTTTCTTCTGCCTGTCTTTCCACCATCTCCAATACCTCTGCCTTTGTTAACAACTGCATTCAGTAATGCTCCTGTTCAGTAAACGAATAAAAATCATAGTAGTAAAGTGCTTTACTGAATCATTGCCTGAATGCTGCAAGTATTATTATTATTATTATTATTATTATTATTATTATTATTATCTACTGCAATATTTGAAACTTATTTTCTTTTCCTATAAATTGCTACATGAATTCTTTTCCTATGAGGTCATACATGTAAATGTATATGGATGAAATACTGCAGAGCTAAAATGAACAGTTTTTCTGTAATTATATTAGAAAGGAATTGTGATATATTGTCTATATAAAACCGTCTAATAAAAAATACCAAGAGTGCTTCTGAAGATGTGCCCAATGCTTCCTTTGCTCATGTCAACCAGACTGAGAGCTTTAATTTTTTCAAACTATTATTTGTTCATTCAATTTAGAAATACACAGCCTACAAGTTAAGGAGTGCAATATGTAGCAAATCAAAGCAATAAAAGAAATACAGCGTGCCCACCAAAGGGATGATCACAGAAGCCAGCATGGGACACACAGATCATGGCACTCCATCGGCACGGCCGGGAAGGCATCCCAGCACAGCTCTGTGCAGTGTGAGGGCTGTGGAACTGGCAAGGACAGGCAGCTCTTATCGAGCTCAGCTTCCAGAACTAAGCACAAAAAGGAATCCAGAGTCCAGGAAATGTCAGATGAAGGTACTGCTGAGATGGAGTGAGCTGTGGGACAGCAGGTTCAGCACTGCCAGGGTCACACACGGTGTTACAGTCCAGCTGTCCGATGGGAAACTGCAAACACAAACCTTTTACACACATGAGAGTACACTCGTGTTTATATCCCATAATATTATCTTTTAAAAATTGCTACATTGTTCCGATTCCCATTAACTTTTTCGGCCACACTGATTTTATCTCTTCATCTAAAGAGATTTTCCTGTCTATGGTTCACCCCATGTGCTCGGGGACCAAGGGAGTGTACATCCAATGCTAAGTGCCATATCAGGGTGTGCACACCCATGTCACCCACCCTGCTTCTCCAAAATGCTTTATCTCGAGTTAAGGTGTAGCTTTATCCTGCACATTTTAATGCCTGCATTTAACTGAAACGTCAATCAAAACCCGTTTGTCTCCTTCGGCACGTGATGTTTAATAGGTGCTCACACTCTGTAGTTTTAAGAGATAATATTAAACCCACTGTGTTCCTTGAAACATTGTAGCACTCTCTGAACACTAAAATTTACCTCATGCCATATTTCACAACAGGAGACAAAACAGATTTGTTTCTCTGGTGAGCCTGATGCACTTTGAGGAAGAGTAAGGAGACTTTCCAATACCACCTGAATTCCTTGTCCAGAGGTGAGCAATCTCCTCTTAGAAGAGACTGAGAGAAAAAAACAAAACAAAACGGGTAAAAGTTTACAGCTTGATAGTGCAATTCCAAATTTTCAGGAGATGCAAAAATATGACTCTGAAAGTAATTTTTAAAATTCTGTCTCATCTTCAAATGACACAAGTGCCAATGTTTTAGGTGACTGAGACATCACATATTATCAACACAAGAACTACAAAATAATTTACTTAATATAATCCAATGTATAAAAAATAGATACAGAAATAATATTTTTTTAGTTAAAAAGCACAGCTAATTTATACCGAACATTTTCCACTCAAGTTATTTTCATACCTTTTGGTTTCTGTGTCTCCATAAACATGAGAAACTCTCTGAAAATATTACAGGAGGCTAGAGAAGCTGTTTATTGCTATTTCTTTGGTGTTGTAACACTTGCATCACAACTTTTTTCAAGGATCTGAGATTTTAAGTAAATCACAAAATATTACAAGACTCACAATAGAATATCAAAGGCTGCTTCACTCATGCTCTGATAAAACATCAATCACATTCAACATTCTAAAGTCAAATTTGTAGTACAGCTAGAGGGAATATTATATTTCTAGCTTGCACATTAGAAAGCCACAATACTAGGCTGGGGCTTTGCTGTCAGGATATGGATTAAACATACAGGGACCAGTGGTATTTTAGACTCCAACACACTGAGAACAATTTGGAAAGAACATCAGCTGGAAGAAAAGGGAGCAGGCCATTACTTGTGGGTTGGGCAGTGATGTGATGAAAAATCAGAAGGCTGCTGCATGACCCTATTAAAATCTTATAGATAAGAACAAGAATGGATGTGAGTTGTGAAACAAATGACATTCAACTTCAAATCTACTTCTACCTCCTGAAAAAAAAGAGCAAGAAGCTTCCTTTTGTTGTCTCAAAGACGGGAAGAAATATCTTTATTTGATTTACATGGGTTTTTCACAATAGCTAGAAACCTACTCACATTAACATAAATATTTAAGAATAATACAGCAGCTGACCAGGAGAACAGTATTTGTTGAATGTTACTGTGCAGATCTCAATGTGAACAGAAAATTTGATGTCCAAGAGGACTTTTATTATGTTGATCATGTGGGGCTGAGCATTGTTCATAGCACTCTCTCTCTATTAAGGGTCAAAGCCAGTAGGTATCACGTTTCCTTTCAGCTGTAAGGGAGTCAGCTTTTCTGGGAGCTACCACTCTTCATGGTGCAACACAGATAACAATGGTAGAGTCAACAAAGGGACATCAACAGCTGCAAATTTACTCATCTGGATCCCTCTACTGGAAGTAGCAGATACCAAAGCGTGGTGAGTAACAGAACCAGATAACACAAACCTTCAAACAGATTTGTGACAATAACCCATTCTCAGCTAGGTCTGTTTCTCATGAGGGCTTGCAGGGGCTGATTTTTAGCCCTGTCCTATCCATACATTTTATGCACACGCATCCATGTATATGTGTCTCTGTGTGCATGAGGGTGTACAAACAGAGTAAGCACATCCCATCCCATCTATATAAATGTATACATACAAACATGTACAAATAACCTGGAAAAATCCTCTCCAAAACTTTGAAAGATTGGGTGATCACAGATCACTGAAAAATAAGTGGAATAGGGAAACGGTGAAGAGAACATTCCACTAACACAGCATGAGTGGGAAGAATAAGGAAAGAGCAAACTTTCTAAGTCCTACAATGAGAAACTAAGAAAATATGCCAGAATAGAAAGGGAAGCTTAATTACAAGCTCTATTCAGAGATGTGCAGTTCATAACATATAATCAAAGCATAAATAAATTGCCAGTGTGATGCTAGGAACAAGGGACTCAGGCAGTTATTGTCTGCAGCAACAGGGGAACACTTAGCAGTACCTGAGAAGTTATATTATTTCTTTATTTTTCTCATACCAAGGAAACTTCTGTGAAAGCACCATCTTTCATTTCTGCTGTTATATTTCATGGAATATACAGAAAAACTAGTAGGAGTTCAAAGGCAGCCACAGGGAGAAGTAAACTACTGGCCAACATGGCTTGAAGCAAAATTGCAGGAGGTCAAAGATTTTTGGTCATCAGAGAAGTTGTTACAGATTATTTAGTCCCCAGCTGAACATATCTATGTTAAAGAAACTTGAAAAGGTAGACTCTGTGTGTTGCTCTAACAGGAAACAAACACTGGCAAACACCAGCTGACTTTGAATAATATATGAGACAAATACTTAGCTGTAAGAGTAATTAACGGAGGCAGCGCCTAAAAATAATTGCTCCTTCCTCATCAAGCATAAAGGAAGCCTGCTTTAAAGAGGGATAAACATCTTGGATGTATCTGCACAGCTTCTGAAGAACAGTGTCACTAGAGAAATGTTCATCTCCTTTAGCTGGAACTATTCTTCTAGAGGACAAAAGAGTTTGCAATGCTTTGATGTCTCACCCTCTTTCACTCACTGTATTCTTCTCAGAGCAGGAAAAAGAAATAACCTCATTAAGACTTTAGGTTTGATAGGATTAAAAATAAGAATGCACTCAAAGAAACATTGCCAAGAGATTTTTTTTAACTGAATTTAATCAAGGGTGGTCTCTGTGTGGATACACATCTTTTTCAATAATTATGTGGCCACAGGTGACTCACATTACAAATAAGAACTTACGACTTATTTATGTTTGCTTTTTCTCAAAGGAATTGTCTGATTGTTTTCAAAGGTGCTCCCAGGATCCTGGAGTTTTTCTCAAAATTATTGTCACGCAATTTTACCTGTGGCTTACAATCGAAATCTGATTTTTTTAAAAAAGGAAAAGCATTTTTTAGAGACTTTCTTATAAAAGTACCCTACGTTCCAATAAAAATTTTGAACTAGAACATCACATCCTCCCTATGATGCCAATGTGTGCAACTCTCATCATTAGAGTAAGCTTGCATAGCTTTTCTTTGTTGCTCAATATGTAAACTGAGCCAACTTATTTTCTCCATTCCAAGTGCCTGACTGTGGAATTCATCTAACCAAATGTACATGCCTGCACCTGAGCGAGCCACTCTCAGTTCCCTTTATAGTCACTGGGGAGAAACAGGCTCTTTCTGGACAGGATTCATCTCATCCTAAGCAGACATCTCTAACTGATTAGATGAATCCTGCCCATTGTTCCTCTCCAGTGACTATAAAACGGAGTCCAGGAGGGGCAGTTCAGGCACAGACATTCACATTACAGATGCCTGCAATGAGATAGTATTTAATGCTTCTCTTCTCATTATTTACACATAACAGTAGAGAAATTAACTAAGGGGAATAGGATATTGTGCTGTTTTAAATGTTATGATGTACATTGTACCCAGATTTGAAAACATCAAAAGTACTGGAAATGTTAAACTACGTTAAAATTCTGGGAACTTCACTAGTATCGTATTTCATAGATAATTACTTTAAATTCAATAAGGACCTGTTCCCACAACCCCCAAACCATTGGCATATCTCCTATTCAGTTTCAATGGTACTGCAGAAAGATCCAATGGCTAAATCCACTCCCACTTCAGATGGTTCTTTGTAGGCAGCTACATCCCTCAGGTATTATCAGAAATGCTGACTTCCTACTATAGTCATCTCAGAAAAGCTTTTAAAACTCCTAATTCCCCTTAAAATGGTGGTAGATGGTATTAAGAGCATTTGTTAATCCAGAATGCAAAGGACAAAACTAAAAATCTACCAGAGATATGCAAAGCCTCCAGGATCTTTTACGAAACAATTAAAACAAAACTCCTGTTTTTGGACTGCCCAGCAGTTCGCTAAGCTCAGCCTAAACAGCCAACAAAGCTTAGCAACACAAGTTAGAAGAATCACAGCATTCAGGCTTTGGTCAACTACAACCTGACACCACAGGCTGTGCAGGGAACCTGACTTTTTCCAGTGGTGATGCCTGTGAGCAGCAGACACCCCATGGCTCAGGGTCTGAGCAGCTGCCACTGCCCAGAGCCCAAAACAGAGACTGGGAAGGGCCAACACAAACGACTCTAGATAAATGAAGACAGAGGCAGTGCTGGCATTCAAATTTCACCAGAGGAATAATTTCATTCTCTGCAGGGAAGGGTTTTGCCAACAATACTGTTGAGGAATGGGTTATTAAAAAAATAGCTGTGGGAAGGATAGATATTTCATGTCTGATTATTGTCTTGGATAAATGAATATGAAACAAACAGTATGAAATATCAGATTATTTTTAAAATTAAGGCCAAGATAAGAACAGTTATTTTGAGCCCCCAGCTGAGATCTCTTCACACTCAACAGTCTATGGGCTGCTAAATCCCTGAAATCACACTGTAGAGAGAAATTCTGCCCTGAAAATGAGCAACCAGCCAAAGCTGTGTCAATCAGAGCAGCAGACCTCTCCACTTCCACCTCCTTGCTCAGTAATCCTACAGTTGCCTCTCAGATTCAGCAGTGACAGCTGCCAAAATCCTGGGAGAGTTGGAGGGAGCTCAGGAAGAAACACCAGTGGGGATGTGTGAAGGTCTGGAATTCCTTGCTCCTGTCTGTGGTGCCATTGATCAGTGCACAAGGTGCAGTGCTTTTGCCACACACTGCAGACTGAGGAGTGGATTGTGGAGCTCTTTCAGTGCTGCCTGCATCTGGCCAGCACAGCACATTCCTCTTGCAGATTTTACCATAGAAAGGCATGAGTTTGGTCCTTCCAAGAGCCAGAATGAGGAGTTCAGGGAGGAACACATCACTGTTAAGCTTTGGTTTTAGATAAAGCTGAATCAGTTGGAATAAAAAAAATAAAAACTGAGAACGGACTTCAGAGCTTTTTTTTTTTTTAATTTCAAAACATCTCCTCTTTGTAGTTATAAAACTGGCCTTCAGATTTCAGACTGTGCTAGAAAGGCAATAAGTACAATATTTAGATGCCATAGGTAGAAATACTGAGGAATAGAAATATTGCTCCACTGTAGGGCCAGATAAAAATGTGCATCTTTTTTTGAGGGAAAATCCAGCATTTTATCTACTGTAGGAGGCCAGCTAAATTACAAAAGTTGTAAGAATAATTCTGCATGGTATGGCTTTTTTGGAAGTATGCTTATGGAAACATTTGGGTTCAGAAGAATATATTTCCAAGAGAATTGACTGATTAGAGCCATAACAGCATGGATAGCTGGCAAAACCATGTGATATATCATCCCATACTGGTCCTTTACAAAATACTAGGAATTCAGACATTTTTAATCATTGTGCCTTAGCATCTGATAGTTTTATACAAATCATAAATCAAAAAACGAAGCATGAGGGTAACACAAAAACTACTTCTGCTGCTGAAAACTGTCTTTGTGTTTTTCACTGATATTATGTTCATCAAAACCCTGACCAACTGATAATAATGATTTACCTCATATCACAAATAAAAGTCCCCAATTAAAAATCCTGGCAGCCATGAGAAAAGTCTTAGACATGAGGTCCTCTGCTGGCGAACCCTTCACATTGGTCAGGTATGATTTGCTCCCAGCCACTGTCAAGAGCACCCTTCACTCACACCTCTCACTCATGAAGGGACAAAATCCACAGCAAAGCCCAAAGACACAACCTCAACATTTCCCACATGCTGAAAGATTTTGTGAAATTAATTCCTTCAGCTTAAGCAGCCCTTTACACAGCCTCAAGTGATGATGTTTTTTTTCTAAATGAAAGAAATTTGAAGAGTAGAAGTGATGTAATTCAGGGAATTCAGGACTCAGATGAGTGATGTTCTTTGAGTGAAGAACACCTCAATGGTGCCTTGGATGTGCTTGATTACGGTGCAGAGGGGACATACACAGTGAAAAATGTGTGGGTGATTGGTTGAAGTCTCCAGGCAAAATTGAATACACTTCAAGAGTCCCTGAATTTTATATCAGGAGCCCATGAGATGTAAATACCTCAGACAACTCCCAAATACTGTTATGTGTTATTTCTTACAAGCAGGTTCCTGGCACAACAAATGTCATATTGCATACGTGAAATCTTAAAAATCCTTGAAATCATGTCCCTGGCCCATTAATTGCTTTTATATTTATTGCCAAGTACTATTAAGTTACTTCATTATTAAAATTAGATGGTGAGGAAGAGCTTTTGCTGCTGTTCATTCACCTGATGGAGCTTTTGAATCGTATTATCTGAGAAATATCACCTAAGTGATACGGCATGCATAGGCTTGAACATTTCTGTTTACAGCATCATTAAAATGTCACTGTATTTTTCAATGCTAGAATAAAGCTCTGGTGGAAAAATACAGGCAGAAATCTCTCCATTATGCAACTGCCCTTAAGAGTAAGATTTACTTGAAGATTTAAACTAACAAGTGACATTAATTGAAATAAAACCAAAAACAAAAAAAAAAAAACCCACAAAACAAAAAACTCCCTCCATAATAACAATTTTTCACAAAGTAATAGTCAATCACTTTTATATATCTCACTGTGAATGATTAGAAGCAAATCAGATTTATCTGCTGAATGCACAAAGCAATATGGTTACTGCAGATGACACTCCCATACAGCACCTGCTGCTGCAAAATGTATATCTGCACTGAGCTCTGTGCAGCTAACTAATGCATAGACAGAAAAAAATTCCCACCTTGTTATGTATGTGGGCAATTCCATCCTTTCAACAGGTTAAATGGATAAACTGTGAGTTATGGAATCATTAGGCAGTAATTCCTGATGTGGCTACTGACCTCCTCACACTTTTTGATTTGGGTGCCTGGGTAAACTTAAAGCAATATTTTGGAGTAAAAGTGCTGCGTAAGAGTTAAGTTGTTCTTCCTTTCTCCTTGACTGGCCATATGCCCTTGGCACAGTTGCCAACAAGTATAAAGTCTATTCTGTCAGTTTTCTTCTCACAGCTTTTGGTTTCTGAGTACAAGAGATTAATCATGAGAGATACTGAACTAGATTTAACCAAAAGCCACAAAAAAATTCATTCCTATGATATTTTGGCTTTAAAAAGGAAAATATGAATTTAGGAAGCTAGTCAGTGTATGACAGTGATCATATTCAGAAAATCACATTTTGGAAAATGTCCTGTGACCTAAAATCTGTCTGCTGAGATCCTTGAAGCTGAGCTGTAAAGCGTTTTCTATCTGTTCATATTCTGTACACTATTCTGGCCACAAGGTGATTTGGGTTTTGGTCATCGTGCTACAAAGATGCCTGGCTGAAGTAAAATACTGCATTGAATTGAATTTAGTAGCTGGCATGATTTCTCAGTCTTCAAAGAAGCCTCAGTATAAATATTTAAAATTTCAGAACCTAATAAAAGATTAAAATATTTTAAAAATTTTTACCTCTTTTGTCTTAAGTTTAAATTCCCAGGTGTGATGTTGCTTTGTTATGCAGCACAGAAGTGCCCCTTCAGTTGTCTTTTCCAGTGACTGACAGTACGCAGTGCAGAAATGAAAGCTTCCACCATAAGTTCATTTATTTGCTTTAGTTTCACTTTTTTCTTTCTTTTCCTTGCCACACCTTCATATTTAAAATGGAGAGGCTTGTAGAGGCACACTGTCACTGTGCAAATATGATGCAAACAGATGTGAAGCTGATATTCCAGCAAATTTAAACCATCCCACACCACGAGTGATTTGAACATGATAAAGTAATGCTTGCTTTAGGAAATTAAATACAAATTAGTGAGCAAATAGAATTATAAAGGAGTAACTTCAAGCTGCTACTCCATTAAACCTACATATCTTACTGCAAGAAAAAAATTATTTGTTGCCTTGCTATATCAGTTTTTGCATACTGTGCCACATACACTGCAACACAAGCACAAGTAAGATGAATTAATGATGGTAGTCACAGGAAGCAATAATAAAGTTATAAGACAGCAGTGCTAAAAAATGTCCCCTAAGAAAATAGCATGATTCTTACCTATTCATTAGCTCTTGAAAAATTTCATTTGGCAAAGGAAATATAAAGCCATTTATGACTGACTTCAAGTAATCCAAAGACACAAATCCACTCTGACTGACATCAATTTCTCTGAAGGTTTTTTCAATGTCCTGATAGGCTGAACACATTGTAGTGAATACAATTTATAGTGTTTTGTTTAGAAAAACCAAGTCCATGAAGCTTTTAAAACAGTGGTGCATTTTTTACAAGACCTTTTCAAATGTTCTTCATTGTGAACTGATCAAATAGGTTACCCTGGCATGCTCTGACGGTCAGATGTTTAATTAATAAGCTCACTACAGTACAGTATTCCCAATCACATGCTCTCAAATGACAAGTCAGACAAGTTTCTCAAATAATAACTCTGCTTCAAAATTCAGAGCTAAAAATACTTTGTGGATCAGTCTGCTTGATAACACCTATCTTAATGTGATGTTAAAGGCATCCATGGCATAACCTGGTATCAATATTCTCATTATTAAAATGGGTTGTTAGCACCGTTAATACTGGACAATATTAGAGGATGTGGAATAGTTAAAAGAGATGTTGTTCAAATGTATCACACACTTCTTTGGTTGTTTTTTATTTTAATTCATGGGTTGTTGCAAGTCAGTTATTTGGATATGGGATTTTTTTTTTTTACTTACGGGACTTTTAAAATGCCTGAAAGTTGACTTACTGCAGATTTTAAAAAGGCTCATGAAACAATAGGAAGACTGGTCTGTTTTTTTGAAATGTTAGCTCACATGGGGCTGTTGAATAATGAGAGCATCCCTGAGGCTTTTTTCCCTCCACCATTTTTGGACCATTTTTTGGACCATTTTTTCCCCCTCTACTGCTAAACAGATTATTGTTCATTCAAAACTGCTGAAATTGCTGGGTGAAGACACAGGATAGGGAGACCTGAGAAAGCCCAGAATAAACATCCAGCACTGGGAGGGCTTGAAAGGTGAGGTGCACTGTGCTTCCAATCCGCACTCCCTATCAAAGGTCTCACAGAATATTCTCAGCTGGAAAGGCTCCCCAAGGATCATTGATTCCAGCTCTTGCATGAACACAGGTCCATGCAGGGATCAAACCCTCACCTTGGCATCAGTAGCACCCTGCTCCAACCAAGATGGACGAGAAGAAAGAGGGTCAAGATGCTGGAAGTCCCTGTAGCCTTGTTTCTCCCTACTCTCCTGGATTGTCAAGGTTGAGAAAACCCATTTACTGAGCCTGTAGCAGAATACTCCTGATTCAGCCTCTCTTCTCTTAGAGAGTCAGGATTTTCATGGCATAAAGGCAAAGTGTTGAATATTGGAAAACTCTGCTTCTTTTCCCCTTCTCATGAAGCAGGTAGGACACAGTTATATTCCACCATCACACTTCACAACCACCTTCTGTTAAATTCACATCTAAGGACATGTGGAGAGGTCATTTGCCATATCTATTCCAGCTCCACTCTCTCTATTCTAAGCTTGCCACCACATTTTAAAAATGTGTTTCTGCAATAGCACATATCTGCTCATAATTTATTTCAGAAAATAATTGTCAGACTGACACGAGTTGTTACTCAAAGTCATTACGGAACTTAATCTGACAGAGTGATCTAGCACTTCACATCTTGAAACACAGTTCTGATGCACTCTTTTTTTGTGTTAGCCCAAGGAATCTGGGGTTCCAGTACTTACATCTCAACACTGTGAATCTAAGCAAGACTGAAACACACAAAATAAAATAGAACTGCTTCTTTTGCTAACCGGCTGTAAACTCAAACAGGAACCCTATGTGTGGAATTGGTTCATAAAAGAAGTCGATATAATTAACAGGCCTCAAAGCTTGGCAATTTTCTTTTCCTGTGATGCCTGGCTCAGCTTTGCTGTCTGTCAAAATATTGGAAAGTATTAATGGCATTCCCTTGCCCTTTCTGTGGGTGCCCTCTCAGTGTAACCAGACTGCACTCTGGCATGAAACATGCAGCTGGTGGGGACTGGAGGAAAGGTTTTGCTGGTAAAGACTGTAGAAAAAAACCTTTTCTGCTTTTGCTCCTTCCTTTTTATTTTCTGCTAGATTACTGCTGTTAAGGAAACCGTCTTAGTAAATTCCAGAGCTTTGTCAGCTTCAAAGAAATGAAGCCATCTAAGATTCTTCAAGACAGCTTTTGTTAACTGGATATGTCTTTGTTTACAAATGGGTTAAAGCAAACCTGAAACATGACTTTCTTGTATTTCAAACTTGATCAGTAGTTTAAAATTATGCAAATTAGTCTGTGTGCGTTTTATTTTAAAACTCAATCAGTTAGCTTAACAGGCAACTTTATGAGGTTTAATATCAGAAGGTACCACTCAAAAATAACTTCCTCTCCCCCTCTGTATATTTCCAGAATGATCCATCACTAAAAGTATATTTTCATAAAATGGAAGAGAGTATCCTGAATGACCTTTGATAATAAATGTGCCTGCTGACTTTCCCTTGTCAAGGAGGGTTGGTTTAAGGAACATCCAGGCAAATCAGACAGCTACAAGTCCATGGGCCCTGATGGGATCCATCCACAAACGCTGAGGGAGATGTTGGACAGCACACTTGGGCACTCCCAATCCTGGCAATCAGGAGAGGTGTCTGAGGACAGGAAGAGAGCAAATGTTACCCATTTTCACAGGGGCAAGAAGAAGGACCCAGGGAGCTACTGGAAAGTCATCCTCCATCAAATCCCTGCAAAGTGAGGGAGTGCCTTATTCTAGAGGCCACCTCTGGGCTCATGGAGGACAAAAAGGTGATCAAGAGTAGTCAGCAAGGATTCACTGAAGAGAAGTCATGTTTGACTACCCTGATTGCCTTCTGTGATGAAACTACCTGGCTAGATGAGAGGAGGAACAGTGGATGGTGTCTGCCTCAACTTCAGCAGGGCTTTTCACACTGTGTCTCACAATATCTTCCTAGGCAAACTCAGGAAGTGTGGACTGGATGAGTGGGCAGTGAGGTGGACTGAGAATTGGCTGAACATTAAATTCCAGAGGTTCATAATCAGTGGCACAGGGTGTGGTTGGGGGTCTGTCACCAGTGGTTGTCTCTCAGTGTGAATTGTTTGATGTGCCTTGGGTGAAGGGTCAGGGGTGACACAGAGCTGGGAGGAGCAGCCAGTCCCCCTGGGGGCTGCACAGCCCTTCCCAGGGACCTCAGCAGGGTGGAGAGATGGGCAGAGGAGCTGTCTGAAACCCAGAAAAGGTAAATGCAGGGTCCTGCACATGGGGAGGAACAATCCCAGGGGGTCCTGGTAGAAAAGTCAGGATCATGAGCCAGAAGCGTGTCCTGAGGGCAAGGATCCCAATAGGATACTGAGAACATTCAAATCTTACAGAAGGTGCCACTTTCTTGGCCCTCTACATGAACATGAATTTTAATATATTTGTGCATTTCTTTTCCAATAATATTAGAATATTATTATATTCTTAAATTCCAGTGTAACTTATGGCAAGTCATACCTATACTCTACAGCAAGTTGTCTAGATCTTATAGCAGGCTGGAAAATTTGCAGCAGCTTCGTCTGGATTAAATGGAAACCTCACTTTGCAGTTAGAACTAATTTCCACATGATATTAACTTTTACAGCTTGATTGCAGCATTTACTTTTTAGACATTTCCTTTGATTGGCAGTGAAGTTGCTGGATGTACCTTTTAGAATGGAAAGTTGTTCAGAAAACACTGCTGTGACTCAAGCTCATTATTTATCTTACTAAGCAAGGAACCTAGAAAGATGTAGTTTTAAAAATGAAAATTAGAATTCTGTCACATAAAGAGGATCTATAAAGTCTACAGCTAAAATGGCACCATTAGCACATCTTGTGTATCACAGGCAACTAACTTTCTTTTGGCTTTTTTTTTAGCATTTAGCCCCATAATTAGTCTCTAAATACAATAAATCTTGTGTTTGATTAAACACCTTACAAAAATGTGTCTAGTTAGTCCTGATGAATTTCTTCCAAGAAGAATTGATTGCCTTACTTTTTAATTTGAATTTATCTACTGAAGATGCAACACCATATGATGCAGGCACCTCTTAAACTCCCTTCTCAAAGGTTAAACAGATTGTCTGCTAACATTAAGCTCTAAAGGATTCACACCACTCCTTGAATCACAATTATGGTGCTTTGGGGGGTTTTTTGCACAGTTTTCCAACATCCTGGGAATGAGAGCAGCTGATGTGAAGCTGTTCTCTGCTTTTGACTGTCAACAATACATGAAAATGAAAGTTCTATTTCTTTCAGGCTTTTTCTGGACACCTTTGGGACATTAACCCTTTAGAAGTCCTTCAGAGCAGAGGCCAAGATCTTAGGGGAAAAAAACCCCAAATACCACCCATATATAACCCTCTAATTGTGTCAACATGGGGTTCAGGAAGAGGCAGGGGAATTCTACTTGCAGTTTTTGGGACTATTTAAGTGATAATCAGAAGAGAACCTGGTTAACCAATTGTCAGATTCCATTTGGACAGGACAATAGAGCTGCACTCTTTTCCTCTCTGATCTTTGGGTTGTTTGGCAAAGCACAAAGGTACACTTAGCTTCTAAGATCACCACAATTCCATTGCTTTTGTGGGATACTGAAAGACAGGAATTCACCATTGCAACATTATATTTACTTAATAAACTTTGGAAGTTACTTACTTGCCTCTTGCCTCAGTTTCCCATTAGTAACAATCAACTGTAAACAATTAAAATTTGTAATAATTAATTGTAATTAACTAATTTAATAAAAAATAAAATTGTGGCCAACCCACAGGGCTCTTCTGTTTGTGACAGTAAGCCACACACTTGTTTCTGATGCAGGTAAAATGTGGGTCCTTGCATAATTCATAGAGGACTTCACTGCTTTTCCCCTGAAATTCCCTCCGCATCCTATTTCCCCTCAAGACTTCTCTTCATGTCTTGCTAGAGGGTGTGAGCTATCTGAGAATTAATTTTCAAGGAAATTTTAAAGGGATTAAGATTGTGTTACCTGAGAGCTGTACATATTGAAATGCAGAATGAAGTTGCAGGCATATGTGAAACATGGTGGAAGCATACAAAATAAAACAGAGAGATTCAGTTCCATTTTGAACAAACTTTTCATGCCTACAATCAAAATTAAAGGCATACTACAAAACCATTTGTGATTGTATTATTTGTGGATGGACACTTCAATTTTAGCATGAGAAGGCTATGAGAAAGATCAGGTAAATAGTAAATACCAGCATCGGGAATGATACTCTGGCACATTTCTGGAGTGCCTGAAACTCTTTCCTGATCACCGTTTACTTGTTGATCTACCAAAGTAACCCCAAGCTACAACATAAAGAGATACATTCACAGATCATGGCCTTACTACAAAATAGGAATGCTCTTCAGTCAGGATCCTCCATTTGTCACCCTTCCCATGGGGAGTGTCTCATGAAAGCAGTACCATTCCTTCCCCCAGGAACTTTCTGCTGGTTCATTCCTTCAATTCCTGCTGCTTTGAAACAAATGGCTTATTATGCACCCATACATATCTTGGAAATATGGGAAAGAGAATCCCATTTTATTAACAAATAGAAACACAGAAGGAATGTCTGGTTCAAAATTGTACTTTTGCCCTCTGTTCTTTATGTTCCTGTTTCTTGTACAGGATCCCACAGCTAGGCCAGGATCACACCATGAACCAAACTCCTGCAGAAGGGCATGGTACAATTTGGACCTGTAATAAATGAAGATTAAGTTGGTTTTGGGAGCCACCATTAAAAACGGGCCAGAGCCTGTTTTCATGACAAAAATCAAAAGAATTATTATTGCCTTCACCTGGGAGTATGAAGAGAACATAATTAAGCCCCCAAATTCTTGCTTCTAACCATGGCAATGATTGGCTTGCTTTCACAGATTTATGGACCTAGAAGTGTATTCCCAAAGACTGGCTTAGGACACAGCAGTCTCCTCCATCTTTCTCCACAGTGAGAAAGAAAAACAAGAAAACAAGAAACTCTAAATTACTGTTATTGTTCTTATCTGCTTGCTCTCTGGATATACTATGATCTTTTCACTTACCAGGAAGGCCAAGACTGCCTGGGTATTTCAAATTAGCTTTTGGATGGCCTTGCTCTTGCTGTTATTAAATAATTTCTTTGCTTATTTCTATGGCTTCTCTACTTATATAACCTTATATACTTATATAACCATTTCACAGGTAATAATCTGAAAAAAAACATTCCAGTACCTATTTATGTTCTATACCTGCTAGAATTTGGACACTGTTTCCACATCTTTGAGCAGGTTTTCACTAAAAGCTACCTCAGTGCTGATAAGATTTACACAAGCATTGTTCTACACATTTTTAAGTCTGGGTTTGCTTTTAACTTCAATGTATATTCCTTAAGCAACACTCCATTTGAAACTATTTTTAAGGTAGTAATTTTCAAAAACATGAAAGCTGACAATGCACATTTAATAAGCATAGAAATGGCTTCTGGTTTTCTAAGTATCAAAATATGCTAATTATAAGTACTACTATTCGTTATTTTCCTACTTCCTATTTTTACACCCATACGGATACTCCTAATTGTTAAAATTGAAAAACAAACAAATGTACCCATTATACTTTTTATGAACCCAGCCCATTGTTCAAGGTAAAGAAATCATTCTTTACACAACGATTTACTCTGAAATTGCTGCCAAAGAAAATAACCTTGAGTTATTTGGTGCATAACTGCCACATGAGAACATTAAAGGTGCCTAGGGACAGCTTCATCTTGAGCATGTGACTTTTAAGAAAAAGCTTTTAAGCTCAATATTTAAAAATTGCTACCATATCCTTTTTCTTCTTCTGATCTTCAAATTAAACCCAGTTATCACATATAGGAAGATTTTGGGTGTTTTTTGTTTCTATAGTTCTGGCCATTTATCTAGTAAGGAAGGTTTGCATCGCCATAAATTCAGGATATTACTGGAACGTTAATGAAATAGGTAATAGGTATATATATGAATAAGGATATTTCATGGTGGGTTTTTCCCCAAAAAATGCAGAATGAGGCAAGGCCCTGATGTGAAACCTTAATAACTTTCCTGAATTGACCAAGCCCAGCTCTGAAACCTTAAAAGTTAATTTGGTCTTAGGAAGAGTTATATTTTCCACATAAACAAGCACATCTTTAGATGGAAGGTCCATTCAAAAAGGGTTCACTGCTTCCTAGGCAGATCTGGGTTTCAGAACTGTCAGACTTCGGGGGTTTTTCCAGAAATTTTTTAATAACCTTTTGGTGAGGTAAAACAATTGCTCCATCTCTCTGGCACTGGTCTGACATAACTGAAAGAAATGCTGAGTGCAAACAGGGCTCTCTGGCTGAGTTTGTGGATACAAAATACATCTCTAAAAATTAATATTTTACCTATACTACATAGCATATTTTCTCAGCCCAAAAAATATGTATGAGCTGTGCCTCAGGTCAGGATCTTGACAGAAAAACCCTCTTGATAATTACAGGACTGGTCCAAAGTCCATTAAAGTTAATTGAGAGACTCGACACCATGGCCCAGAGCAACTATAACAGGATTGTGGAAAAAACACACTTGTTAATTGATCCAAGGCAAATATTTGGCAGGCTATGGCTTGAATCAGAAACAGCTGCAGAGTCCAAAAAGCAGAAATCAGTTCAGAAGACCACATTATGAAAGGACAGCAGGAAGAAAGTTGGTGACAGAACTTGGCCCAAAGAACAGGACTGGGTTTGGTTTATCTGTTCGTTTTTTTTATATAACAGATCAATGCAGCAAAGAGAATTTTAAAAGGATTATATTATACTGTAACTCAAAATTAGAAATCTGAATGAAGATCAGCAGGAGCACAAGCCCTATCAAACGAGATGTATTTTCTCTCAAAGTCACAGCCACAGATCCATGATGTGAGAGGTGCACTGTCCCAAGGAACAATCATACCACACACAGCCTGGCAGCCAGCTAAGCATGCAATATCCTGGAATGCCCCTGGACACACAGCCTTGAAGCTGAGGCTCCTTACACCCACAGAAACTTCAGAAACCTCAACAGCAGCCTCAGAAGTAGAGGAATCCAAGATTTTTGCCCTGCTAGCTTTGGAATATGGCACTCCAACCTTTTGCTTGAGGATGGGAGCTGAACGGGAAACAAAGACCATTGGCATTTCCTTGGCCTCCCTGGTTATCTGCTCTGGATGTGCTAAACAAACCCCTTAGAAGCCAAAGGGCAACTGATTTTTATCAAGGAATTCCAGAGATGAAAATCTGGGGAACCCAGATATTCCATGAAAATATTCAGATTTTTTGCTGTTCACATTGGATTTCCCCAGTTTCACAGCCATTATTGCTACTGTCAGCAGTGTAGATTTTTGAAGAGTTCAAGAGACTAAATAAAGTTCCCAAAAAGCAGAAAAAGTATTGCCCTTGCCTAATATAACAGGAATTCAGGGGGAAACATGGATATACTTGAAATTTCAGGAATTCAGGGCAACACATGAATATATTTGAAGTAGCAGAGGCCATTCAGATTCAAAGTTCTTGACTTGCCCACATCTTCCCAACTATGATACAGGCAAAATAAGTCAACAGAGTTCTTTTTGGGCATGATGATTACAGAGTATTCAGCTTTGTGCATTAACAAATATGCAGACAGAGGGGCAGAGCACACTCATCTGTCTTATCTTGTCCTTGAGATTTAACTGGACCCGAGGGAAATTTTCACCAAAGAAGTGAATTTGAGCCACGATTTTATTGACACTTAAAAAAAAAACCAACCAAAGCACTTTATTCCTTTGACTTGGGCAGTAATATCCTCCTTTAAACATACTATTAACTGTCTCACAATTTGTATTTTAAGAAGAAAATACATTTTCATTTGCTTTATGGTTCACCTGCAAGTAGAAATTCAGATACAATTCAGATATATTTGAACACCCTTAAATTTAATAGGGTTCTTCTAAAGCTACTTGTATGATTTTCCACCAGTAAGAAAATTAAGGTTACATTTTATATCTGTGTTGTGTCTGATATCCTGTTGTTTCATAGAAAAGTGACTCAGAACCATTATTTTCATCTGTTAAGCTTCAGAAGTTTTTCTGATAAAACTTTATTTTAAAGCTTTAAATCCCCAAAATGAAAATTTGTGTTCTTTTTTAGCATTCGGCACTTACAGAATGTGGCAACATTTTTATAAATTTATTACCTTTCAGACTGCAATGCCAAACATAAGGTTTATTCTCAAATAAAGCAACATTTTTGTTTTTTGATTACCTGATTTAGAAGAGTATTTTTTCTGCTCTATAATTGCCTCCACCAAACTATTTAACTGGTTTTGTTGATAACTAATTATGGAAAGTGCCCCAACCAGAAAAAAATACACAAAGTAAAATACTGTAGCCAGGCAACATGAAATGAGAAAAAAAAAATTTGGAAGTCTCTCACAATGAAATTAATATACAACTAAAAAAAATAAAACTGAACAAGTTCTCAAACAATAAAACACCATCTTAATTTGCTTCATTATCTTTCAGGTCCCTATTCACCAAAGAGTATCTCAGGTGGTGTTTCCTGATGGATATCACAGACTCCAAAATCCACAGAAAGGAATTTGAAATCTTAAGACACTAAACATTCTTTGGAAACAGTGTGTGTAGGATCATGGAGTCATAGAATAGTTTGGGTTGGACAGGGCTTTTAGGGCTTTCACAGCTCATCCAGTCCAATGCCCCTGCAATGAACAGGGACATCTTTGACTAAAGCAAGTTGCCCAGAGCCCCATTCAACCTGACATCCTTGGAAAGTTTCTGAGGATGGGCACCCACCGCTACTCTGGGCAACAAGTGCCAGTGTTTCACCACCCTCACTATGAAAAATTTCTTCCTTAAATCAAGTCTGAGTCTCCTCTTTTATTGTTTAAAATCATTACCCTTTGTCCTATTGCAACCATTCCTGCCAGAGTCTGTTCCCATCTTTCTTATAGGCCCCTTTAGGTACTGAAATGCTACAGTAGGAACATCCTTAGAATGTTCTCATCTCCAGGCTGACCAACTCCAATTTTCCCAGCCTGTCTCCATGGCAGAAGTCCCTCAGCCCCACTTGCTACTGCCTCTGGACTCACTCTGAGAGATCAAAGAATCATGGAATGGTTTGCATTGGAAAGGGACCTTGAAGCACATCCAGCCCCAACCTCTTCCATGGGCAGGGACACCTTCCTCTACCCCAGGTTGCTCAGAGCCCCATCCAATCTGACCTTAGACACTTCCAGGGATGGGGCAGCCACAGCTTCTCTGGCAAACCTGTGCCAGAGCCTCAGCATCCTCACAGGGAACAATTTCTTCCCAATATCCAATCTAACCCTGCTCTCTGTCAGTGTGAAGCCATTGCCCCTTGTCCTGTCACCCCAGGCCCTTGTCAAGAGTCTCTCTCCAGCTTTCCTTTAAGCTCCCTTCAGGCACTGGAAGGCCACAGTGAGGTCACCCCAAAGCCTTCTCCTGTCCAGGCTGAACAATCCCAATTCCCTCAGCCTTTCCTCCCAGCAGAGCTGCTCCATCCCTCTGATCCCTTGGTGTCCCTGCTCTGGGCTGGCTCCAGCAGCTCCCTGTCCTTCCTGTGCTGGGATCCCAGAGCTGGATGCAGCCCTGCAGGGGGGTCTCAGCAGAGAGGGGCAGAGGGGCAGAATCCCCCCTCCCCTGCTGCCCTGGGGCTCTGGGTGCAGCCCAGCACAGGGGGGTTCTGGGCTGGGGCAGGGCCAGCTCTCACCCACAGCACCCCCAAGTCCTTCTGCCAGGGCTGCTCCCTCTGCTCATCCCCAGCCTGGATTGATCCCAGGGGTTGTCCTGACCCAGGTGCAACACCAGCACATGGTCTTCTTAAACCCCATGAGATTCAATGATTCAAAACTCTGTGGGTTTTCATTTCACCAGATTGTATCACATAAGAACTGTGCTAAAGTGAGAGGAAGAACCTCCCAGTATCTGTGATATGACATTTCCCCATTCACTGCCTCAAGCTGCACAGGATGTGAAGATGTGCAATGGTACACAGTGTTTAAATAACAGCATTCCTCTACCCAAGGGGAAAAAACTCAGTCATATTCAAGCCACTTGCAAGAATTCAGCAAAGGCATGAAATGCAGCTGATAAGAGATGTTTCCCTTTCCAAAGGCTGGGTTTCACTTGTCACCTGGTTATCAGGATCTTTTTCCCTGTGAGGAGCAGTAGCTCTTGGCTGTCTCCACTCACTGATAGCAGCAGGAGGGGGAGCCAATTTCTCAACCAGAAAACAACTTCAAATCAGCTGCAAAAGGGTCTTGGCTCCTGTAGGTATGTCCTGTGCACACACTCCGTCTTCCTGATATATTGATTCTGATGAATAATTTCTTTTTAAAAAGTATTTCATATATCCTGTGTCACACCAAGGAGTTGAAGGGGTGGAACAAAAGGCTGTCCTAACACTTCTTATAAGCAGAGTAAGGAAAATTCTTTCTTCTTTCCACTACTTACTTCTTCCTCTGGAAGAGCCTCTGGGGCTCTCACTATCTCTTCTGTGCAGCTTTCAGAGTGGAGTAGACACAAACATCGCCATGCAGACACCCCAACCTTGTCCTGGACTTGAGGCCAGGAACATCCTCCCCCAAAACCACTCAGTGGGACGGCAGGCAAGGGCACACATCATCTCTCCAGTATCCTAACCTCCATCCTGAAACTCAAGGTGATTGGGATGAATTCAGATGCAGGGATTCATGCCTTTGGAATGAATTACCAACACATTTATCCTTACACACTATTGCATCCATTAGTCAGAGAAAGGCTGAAGGCTGTAACTTGCATACAGAAGATAAACTATCAAATTACCCTGCTGCTGCAGCCTGCAGCCACTGTCACTCAGAAGACCAAAAAGGCCTCATCATTTCTTGTTATTTTTACTCTCATAGAAAAATCAGGGCTGTTTACTTACTTTCAAATTCCAAGCCCTTCATCCTAAACCAGGTCATCCTGAGCTATCTTCCCCTCTGTCCATCCTTCCTGGCTGCAGCCAAAAGGTCTGCAGCACCTGATAATGTTTCCCACATTCTCTGCAATCTACAAATTACAGTAAATGGGAATTCAGTACAACCTTCCCTGGCACAATAGGAAATGTTGCAATAACACCCCATGAAAAATGAGTATTTTTCATTTACTCAGTGTTCTAAGGCAAATTTCTCTTCAAACGGCACTAGGAAACTTCAAGACAATTTTAGGCAAAGAAATAACATGAATTTCAGATTCATATATTTTAAATGGTAGGCAGAGGATGTTTTTCCTTCAATACTAAAACTCGGAGGTTTGCTGGAAACAAAAGATCAAGGCAAGTACGTATTTCAAAAGTATCAGTGAACTCCAGAATATCAGTGAATTATTTTTTCTACATATACCAAGACTTTTCTTGTTTGTTTTTTCACTTCTGCAAAAGTTCCCCAAATCAATAAGAGATTGAAAAAATATGGATACATGGGACAAAAGGATAGCAACTGTAACTGCCTTCTCCAGGCCTGTTAAACATCTCAGCAGCCTGGACCTCAGAGTAAACTTAAAAACTGAGAACTGACAATAAAAGTAGTATTGGAAATCTCCCACTCTTACTCTGTTCTCAGTTGAATTGTTCAACTTTCAAGAACAAAGCCTTGTTTAAAAAATCACTATTTTAACTGTTTCTTGTTTGTTTGTTTGTTTGTTGTTTTGTTGTTGTTTTTGGGTTTTTTTGTTTTGTTTTTGTTTGTTTGTTTTTTGGGGTTTTTTTTTGTGCAGAAGTAATTGAGGAATTGAATCAGGCTGTGTTCCCCCTGGCTCACATAACAGCAGCAATAATAAAGATCCTGCCACTGCTCCTTACTCACTCATTCGAGTGTGGCTGCCGGAGACAATTAAATTGAGCTTGGCTGCATCTGCTCTGCAGTGCTGCTTTTAGGAGTAAGGAGGAGGAGAGACCTTGTAGGGAATCCTGATCATAGAGAAGTGACTTCAGTGGAGCCAAGATTCCATGTTTTGGGGGGTTTTTTCACCAAAAGTCAACAGTCTGAGTCCAGTCAATATTTCAAGCCCAGTCCTCCCACTGCTGAACATTTCTGCAGAGGGAATAGGCCTCTTTGTGGCTACAGCCAGCCCCTGAGATAGGAAAGGTTGCCCAAAGTGAGAAGCTGTGAGCCAGGCAGATTTGACTACTCCTCGGCAACTCCACCTGCCAAAGCAGGGTGGAAGGAGACAAATCTTATCTGGCTAAAGACATGAAGACAGAAAAATAGATTATATTCATTTAAAAAGAAGTATTTTCTTATAATTCTACAGGAATTTATATCTATGGTTTCTATAAATATAAAACAACAAAGGAAATTGAAATTCAAAGATAGGATTAGATTACACCAGAATAGGGATTTCTCTTCTTTGCCATGATTGGCAAAATGTTTCCACCACAAATCCAAGCTTTTCATGAAACGCAGAAATCTCAATTCCTTTCTCCCTGCAATCAGATTTAACCAAAATGTATTATTTAATGAGTGAAGCACAGGTTTAGATGCTGTGATGCCTGGCACGAGTGGCAGGTTTTCCTGCCAACTTGATGTGACCATTTGTCCTTACAGGTTTGAAAGGCCACGAACTCACCAGTTAATGCTATCAGAATCTTCCAGCAGAACCACTGGAAGCACTGCTCCTGTTTGTTCTCTGGGGTGGTGCTGATATCACCCACTTTGAGCAGCCACAAGGCCTTGCCACAGTGTCTTTGGCATAACGTGCTCTGTTGTCACCGACACGTGCCAGCTGGCTGCTGCTCCCCACCCCAGCAGTGCCTGCGTTTCAGCAGCATTTATGCATGTAAAACACTCAGGCATCCCTTGGGAAGAGGAAAGACAATTAATATTTTAAATATTTCCCTATTCTTCAGAAGCATGTAGGATATCCAGTGAAAACAGATCCCCTGCAGGTATCACGGGGTGGGGGGAACTTTCAGGCACTCCCTTCAGCCACAAGCTGTGGCTGACTGTGAGATGATTTCCTACCACAAATTGTTTTGTCAACCACACAGGTATTGCCAGCTGCTGTATCTGCTGGCACTTTCCTCAGCAACTGAGTCTGCCCCGTGGATCTGGCCTTGTAAGGCACACAGATGAGGCTGGGACAGACCCAGAGGTTCTTCTGAAGGAAACACAAACTGCTTGCCCCTGACACGAGGATCAGAAGCAAAATCTATGTTCAAACTTGTGGCTGCTGCCCCTCATTAGAACCATACAGCCACCCAATAAACAACATATGGGAAATCTGGGGTTCTTATCTGCCAAGAAAGCAAAAATAGTAAAAATTTTAATGGCAGCATCAAGAAATATGCCGCAAAGAATAAGTTGAGGATAGAGTGGTAAAACATGCTGTGTTCTTCCATTTTTGTAAGAATGTGTCAAAAATGCATAAATGAGTAAAGAAAAACCCGTGCTCTAACACCTGGTCCTCTCTCTAGCAAAAGGACCATAGCTCAAATGTGCTTTCAAGGCAAATGCTGTGACACAGCACAGCTTGGAAACTCACTGGCCCAAGAACTGTCCCTGAGGGCTCTCCAAAATACCTTCTCAAGAGTGTAGGAGGAGCACCTGAGGGCAAGAGAAGGAAGACCCTCTGTCACTCTGCTTCCAGGCTGCCTCAGGACAGTCTAGAACATTTTGCAGCAACCTCTGTGCCTGACTGTCCCCTTCCCTTCAGCCACACATCCATGCAGGGATGAACACTCAGATTTCCTGCCCTTCATGGCAGCCTGCTGTACCAGGTACTGCAGGAAGAAAGAGGGTGATGGGGAAGATTTTAGAGGCCCATATTGCCAAATGGGAGATTTCAATCTGCAAAGATCTACCAATCCAGCATATTGCATGCAAGGAGATACATCCATCAGATTTTGTTTGTTTTGTTAAAAAGAAAGAAAGGAAATAAATGCCTGAAAAAATATTCTTCTCTGTGCTATAAACACATCAGTGCTCATTTTCTCTATATTCTACTTTGGGCCATTCTGTGTAAAATCTTTAATTAAAGTTTTTCTTTGAAATTGTCATCATCAAACCAGAAGAAAGAAAGTGAAAAAATGGAAGGACACAGCTGTGCATATATGAAGTGCTATTCAGTACCAAATGAATTGGAACAAAATAAGTATCGTGACTGTTATGCTCTTAGTTTTGGCTCTGTATTCTCAGTAGCACAGTCTAACTTGTCACTTTATATTGATTCCATCTGTTTACACTCTGCAGAGTATTGGCTTCCTACAGTGAACATTTCCTATTTACCAGCTGGTAAAGATAGGCCCAAACCAGATAGAAAAGAATTAGACTATTTTCAGATCCTCATAAACATAAAATCAAAAATTAATGGGGGAGGGGAGATAAAAGTAGAGGGAGGGAGGGAATGGAATATATGGGTCTGATGCTTGTTTCATATTGATAGTCCTCTACAATCCATTAACAAGTTTTAGAGACCTTGAAATTTGTGCAATGAGTACGCAAAATAAATCAAATTTCACTCCTCTTTACTTCCTTCTTTACATGAACAGCCTGATTGTAAATGTGAATCAATCACAGTACTTCAGTAATCTTTAAATAGAAACAGTTGGGGTTTGAATCTGGCTAATATAATATTCTCAGTCCCACTAGACAGCTCCGAGTGAAGGACTTCCACAGAAAATGGATGTGCACATGCAGTACAGAGCCATCTTCGCACACTGACAAACTTTCTTTTTCACAGTGGATGGATTCTTTTATTAAGGACACTATAATTTGTAGGGACTGACTCACTTCAGGAGAGTCTTATTGCTGCCATTAAAAAAAAAAAAAAAAGCCTGTTGCAAGTTGCAAGGTCTTGTTGAAAAAAATTGGGAGCTTTTTTGATTTTTTTTTTTTTAATATTCAGGAGCACCATGTCATGAAAATAGAGGCTCCTTTCTGTGCTGCCACATACTTTTGCAAGTGGGAAACAAATCCTGTCCCTACTTTTGGAATTTTGGCAACCAGATCAATGAATCATCGAATCATTAAGGTTGGAAAAGACTTCCAAGATCCTCAACTCCAGCCTTCAACAGAGCACAAACCATAGCAAAGCACCACATCCGCTCATTCTTTGAAACCTCCCAGGGGTGGTGACTGCACCACTTCCCCAGGCAGCCTGTTCTGATGCTTAACTACGTCTTCAGGGGAGAAATTGTTCCTAATATCCAACCTGAGCCTTCTGCTGCAGCCTGAGGCCATTTCCCCTTGTCCTGTTGCTGGTTGTTTGGGAGAAAAGGCTGATCCCCACCTGGCTGCACCCTCGTGTCTGGGAGTTGTAGAGAGAGAGGAGGTGACCCCTGAGCCTCTTTTGCTCCAGGCTGAACAACTGCAGCTCCCTCAGCTGTTCCTTAGAGGACTCCTCGTGTTCCAGAGCCTTCACCAGCTTCATTTCCTTTCTCTGGACATGCTCCATCACCGAAGTCAGGGGAATGTCCAAAGGATGCTGCTGCAGCCCAGTGGGAAGCCCAGGCTGGGGCAGCTTTCCTGGCAGGAAAGGGTTGTGTTGTGGGGGGCTTGCTTATTTCTTTGTTTATCACACACGTGCAAATTAAAAACTCAGAGTTATGAATAAAAATGTATCCTTGATGGATTACGTGCATCCAAACAGAAGCAGAATAAGGTTTGGCTTGAGACTAACCACTGTGATAGGTCACAAATACATATTTAAGAGTAAATGAGCTCTTTAGCATATTTGGATGACTGTGTACATCATGCATCTATACATCTTGAATTTATATTTACTTCTTTAACTGAATTGTTCTTGGAACACACAGGTAGCAGTAACCTTGCCTTAAGTTAATAATTCTTTCAGTTAATGCACTAAAATACGTGTAACAGCTTTATTTCACAATGCTGTTAAAAAAAATTCCACAGGACCTTGTAAAATAAATACAGCTCTAATTAGAACTTCGAAGGATATTTTCAATTCATAAATTGTGTAACAAAAAAGCATTTCAGCAGTTTATTTTGTGATAGGGAGCGCTTAACGTGAAAATGTAAACGTTACTCTTCAATTAGGTGCATACAGCCAAATGAATAAAAGCTATGGCTTTATTAACAACTACAGCAAGTTATGATTGATAGGCTTTTCTAGAGCGAGAAAAGATTGTCTTGGATACAATCTGTCCTAACAGCCTTGTGGTATGTTAATATTTTATTCAGGCTAGAGTGAGGATATATTCAGATGTCCTACTCAGTGGAAGAGAAGCAAATGGGTTGCAAATACAACTGCAGCCCTGAGGTGCAATAACAGCTGTGAAATCAGAAAGATTTTATTTCCTTCTCCCAAATTACAGGCCAAGTCCATGCCAAACACAGCAGGAGGTTGGATTTTCCTAGGAATTTACATCAGGTTATGTTTAATGTATTTCTTCTTCGATGAGCAGTTTTAGGGCAGAGCCAACAGACTGTCATACAGTGCTGTGAAAGGCATGGAATACTCTTCTGTGTCCTGGTAAATAATAACTATTATTTAGTAGCTAATGATAGTGATATGTGGCATTAGGTAAACTTGCAAATGCCATGATGTTTATAAACAAATTTTCATGGCTCAGTTTGTGCAAAGATAAATAATAAAAATACAGGCTTCCCACAGTCACACAGCCACTTTCTCCATGTATAACTTTTATAAGAGAGGGTTTGTGCTGTTCAAGTTTGTGTTGAGATTTACGTATCTGGATACTTCTGTGTAAAAAGAGAACAAAATGCCTAAACCACCATTCTTGTGATGTGAAAGTATGTTTTACACAAGCTTTTCAAAGCTGGGCTGGGCAATTAGAGAAGTTGTGCTGCCATGGAGAATCTAGTCTTTTTAAAAAGTCAAATGTCTTTGCTCAAGACACAGGCACATAATGAAATAAAATCACAGTGGGACTAAGTTGCTCCTACACCAGGGATTTGTGGCAAGACTGATTGAAAGAGTAGAGTTCTTAGGGTTTTGATACTAAAAGGGGATTCACAGTGGGGATTAGAGAGGCTTTTAAAATATTCCTTGAGCTGGATGAAAAATGCCCAAACAACAACAAGTCACTAACCATACAAGTATGAATAGATCTTCATGATACAGCAACAGGGCAACATCCTTTAAAACTCGTTACTAAATTGATATCAGTACATCAAGAACACCATCTACTTATCTGAAATTAATTACTACCCCTGCATGTGGTTTCTGTTATTACCCTGGTCAACATACTTTCTCCTTGAGCAGCAATGCCAGCTGACTTAATGTCGTTGTTTGGCAGCTGTGACTGCTCAACCTGAAAATAAATATAATAAAAAGGACTAGTTGAACATAAACCACAAGTCATCGACAGACATAAAGCACAAGTTGTCCACAGTACCATGGACCACTGTAAGAACATCAGTGGGAGAGTTTTGTTTTAGCATGTGAACGAATACAAATAGAAGAAAGGGGCTTGATCCTGCCTTTTTTTGGTGGCTGCTCTTCACAGCTGTGCTCTGCTCTTGGAGAAAGTCATCACAAATCTGAATCCCTGGAAAATGTGACCATTGGTCCTCGACCACAGGTGTGATGACTGTTAGTGTAAAATAACTTCTCTTGAAGGATTTGTTTTGGCTGCCATACAGAACACAAAGGACTATCTGCAGCTGGGTCTGACCTTTGGAAGGACACCGTACTCGTTAGGCCCAAGGTCAAGAAATTGTAGTACAAGTTCTCCCTTCTTCATTGTTCAAGTGTTCTTCAGAGATCATGTTTTCTCCTCCCCCTCTCCCCAGCAAACACCTCCAATCCATTTGTCACCAGTAAGTTTTAATGTCTTCTAAAATATGAAAATACATCACCTTGCTTTTGCTTTTGTTTTGCTTCCTCACCCTACTGATTTGCGTTAAGGACCTTCACAGGTCATTTTCAGAGTCAACTACCAGCCAAGTTTACTTTTGCAAGTAGCTTCTCCAGGTGCCAAATTGATCTCTCTGCACATCCTCTCAGCCTTAACAAACTGCCTCTGAAAAGCCTTGTGCAATTTTAGTCTGATCTCTTTTTGGAGGCCAAAGTCCTAAAAGCCAAGCACTGCTGTCAATTCAGCCTCTGAATTCAGCAGACTGCTTGAGCTTTAAACACAGAGCATCTCTGAAAATTCCTCCCATCCCCACTCCTGGAAAACAGCACCTGCACTGCCCTCCCGTGGAAATCTCACCAATCTGTGCCTGGCAGCTCGAGAAAACCCCAGGGCAGGTATTTCAGCTTCTGTACAAAGCAGACAGCCCTGGAGAAGTTTCCTAACAAACCAGCAGGCCAAAGACAAGATTGCCCAAGCATGATCCTTACTCTCCACATTTAATGAGTTTAAGAGGAAGTCAAGAGTAAAAAAATTCTCCTCGAGCACTGCAAGAAAATTCAAACCCAAGCGTACAAAAAGCTTTATATTTTGTTATATTGCATGTAATAAAGAAAAGATTAGCCTTTGATTCCAGGAAAGTTCTGTCATTTGTTATTTAATTAGTTTTCACTAATTAATTAGAATTTTTAAGCTACCCTGTCTCTCTGGGAGAAATTGGCTTAGGTGCCTCCCTTTTTCTTATTTTGTTGCTCCTCTTCTTCCTCTTGCTTCCTTTCAAAGTCCTAATCCCATTTTTGTATCCTCAGCATTGCACTCCCTCGTTCTCTCTTTGTCTGAGAGTTTTCTTAGCTCTTGCACTTGCTGGGAATAAAGTTGAACCAGAATTTACAGAATATTTTTTTGAGGTGACCCCTTATTGAAGGCCAGATCATATAAACCTAGAGGACAAAATTAAGGAAAAGGAATTCTCCTGCAGATTGTCTTGCAGAATTTCACCCTTCATATTTCACTGGAGGAGTGAAAAACATTTACTGCTCCAATAAGAAAGCTACTGTGACAACTCAGATTTGCTCAGGGTTTTTATTTTCATGCAGAGTACAGCTTTACTTTCCATTTCACTTCATTGAAGGAAGAATCCAAATTTAATCCCAGTTCACACACAGTTAGTGTCTTCACAACTTTCTTAATGAAGGATTGCACCAAATGAAGATGAATGTGAGTTATTTATTACAAAAATATTGAATCCTGAAACGTTGTAACCTTTCCATCAGTGGGTCCCTTGGCTTAACTTCCATGTTTCACTTCAAGACATGCCAAGCTGAGTGGCACGTTTTCCAATCTCAATTAAAATCAATCAGTTACAATTTCTTCCATACACAACAACTTTCCATTGCTACTTTAGGGAACAGACTGATTAGTCTCAAAGGCTCCTATTTTTCCAGGAGCAGATCAGTGGCTTAGCAGACCATTCCCTTCATCAACCCAGTAACATTCCTATGGCAACTACGCCGTTTGGATGCATGAAAAAAGTAATTTTAGGAAAAAAGTGTAGCATATCTCTGTATCACTAAGAACTCACATTAGCAGCTACATTATGGACTGAGAGCTCCACAACCCACAAGTGATTCACAACTACAGTTTAGGAGAAATTTGGCTGCAAACTACAGAACTCTTGCCTACCTTTTGAACGTGCTGGTACTTCTGGCAATTTTAGAGAAGTTTAAAAGGAAATCAATATAGGGTAGAGTAACTTTGAAAATATTTAGGGTCTGTATTTTAGTGTACATGGGTAAGTTTACATCACATTTTTTAAATACTTAATTTGGACTACTAGTTCCTCAAAGTAAGCAAAAATAAATTTCTCTTATAGTTTCAGTTTTATTTTGCACATTATACAATTATACATTGTTACTTCTCAATGATTTGTCCAGAATTAGGCAGGGCATTAATTTAATACCAGTAAATTGCTCTCAAAAACTTACAACCTTCAAGCCTTTCCATCATGTAAGATAAATTTTCTCAAAGCTTTAGCTCTATGACCTTTCATATGTTTTTATGAAAGCATGTTCATTCTCATCAATCTCACTGATATATCCTTCTCTTCTACCAAAACAGTCTTAAAGTGTTTCAGGAGGATATGTGTCATCCTAATGATAATTTAGTATTAGCAAAGAAATCAACACCAACCTCTGCTGAAATGCTGAAATGAACTCATTACAGACTGATTAATGTAAAGTGCAAATGTAACAGATCAGTTCACCTAAATCAAACAAACAAAAGAGAGTCAAGTACTTCTGAAAAAAAAAAATACAAAAATTTTCACCTCCCCATTCAGGACAGAAATTGAAGTGTACAATAATGCTGGTGGAGACTGCGCATCAGAATCCTCCTCTGTTTCTGATAGGCCTCAGTTATGATATCATATAAACACCCAGTGCTCCTTCAAGTCCAATCTGATGGTGGTTTATAAGGTGACAAATTCCAAAAGTGAGCAGAGAAGCTCTCTGTGCAGACAAAAACCAGCTGGTCTCTGACTCAGAGTTCACAACCTAATCTATGCATATTCATAACACCGCATGTATATGAATTTAAGCTGTGAGATCTTCCCTTAAATAAAAAAAAAAAAAAATTGCTGGCAAACTGCAACTCTTTCACATAGAGAGAGACATTACACAAACAAAATCTCATGCAAACATTCCAGTTGTCAAACTTAGGTCACATTGCTTTCACAAGTTTTGCAAAACTTTCACTTGAATAGGTCTTGACCGTGTCTTGCACCTTTTTGATGTTGCTGCTGTGGAAACCTGCTCCCAGTTGAAATTTTGCTCCTGACATAAACAGGGACAGCCTCTAAACAATTATCAACAGACTGACACGGTGTGGCCCTGCTAGCACAGCATCACATTTCACTTCTGCTACACGTAAGAGAAAGATTTCAACACCTCCTGAACTCACCCTTTTAGACTGTCAAAGTCTGACCAACATCAAGCATCTGAAATGCTTTCTTTTTCTAGTTCATCTTCTTTGTCAACTATATTTTGAAGTGAGATCTGTCCAATGTCCCAGGAGAAAAATTTGGGATCTGGGACAGAGCTCGCAGATATAGCTGTAAAATGTATTAAGCAGTCATCCAGATACTCCTGTTTGACAACTTTTTTATTTTTTTTTTTTTGAGAACTCAGTATGAATCACTTCATTTCTATAAATGTATCAGTGTATAATGTAATTTGCAATAAATGTATATGTAAATCATATGTAAATTGATAAGTCCACATCTTTGAAAGCAATAGATAGCCAAACCCAACTGTAAGTAATTAAAGATTCCAAGATTTCTCTTTCTGATACTAAACAGATACTTTACAGACTAAACAGTAAGTTGAAATACACACTTAAGTTTTAAAAGTTAAAAAATTTTGAGTGCCCAACTGTGTTCCATGACAGCAGCACCCACACTTCAAACAACAGAGAAAAGATCATTGCCCTGTACAATTTAGAGACTTCATTCAGTTATCGAGCTTTGGATAGAGATGCCATGTAGGAGTGGGGTCAAAACTCATTGTCTGCATCAGGGGTGTGTGGCTGGTATGTCTTTCAGCACATGCCAGCTCCTTTCCCACTAAAAGCACAACCAGCAAAGGAGAATGATGTACCTGACAGTGCAATAGAGTGTACAGGGATGATTTATTTTACTTAAAACACCTCTGGCTCTCATGGATTTGGCCTGATGTTTCTTTTTGGACTCATGATGAGCCAGATTCTGCCATAGCTATGAGCATTTGTTTACCTTCTACTTGAATCAGAGGAGGTTTTGAACACAAATTTAACTCTTGGGCTACCTTATAGGTATTTATGTTTTTTCCAAGCTTAGGATTTGCTCTAAAACAAAACATAACTGCCTTCAGAAGAAGCTTTGTTTACAAAAAGCAAGATGGCAAAAGCAGCTTTTTGTTATTTACAGCTTTTCTGCAGTTTTATGGGAACCAATTTTTTTCTTATGCTCATCCTTTCCTTACAATGAAGGTACAATCACAGATGCCTTGCACATTTCATTTCAACTTCAAGCCATTCTGACAAAAGAAAGCATTCAAATTCACAGCTGGATACAGCTCCAGTGAAATCAATAGAGCTGTCACAGATTACTCCTACAATGAATCTGACCCTAAATCTAAAATTGCATGGCAAGGAGAGGAGGAAATGTGACACACACTCTAATGGCAGGAGCCTCACATGATAATAATTAAAAATTACTTGCAAGAGAAATGTCCAGGTTGGGATTACCAGCAAATTCATGCTTGATTGGAACAAACTATACATCTTACTTGTCCAGAAGGTGAGATTTCTTTGGTAAGTGTATTGTCGTGCCAAAGAAGTTGTCAAAGGATAAGATGTGTACCACATCCATTATAACTGGAACTGGTGCTTTTGTAGTGACTTCAGAACAGAATTGAGTCCAAAGGAGGCATCCCTCTCAAGTTTCAGTAGACTCCAGAAAAGGGAAGGAAATAAAGACCCTGTTTCCTCACATACAAGCAGGAGGAAAAAGAACTGTGTGAGCAAGACCACAGCTCCCTCTTCCACCCTCTTCCCAGATGCAGAACTAGATTGGTTTAGTTCATTCCACGGTAGCCAGCAAACACAGTGTGCCTGACAGATGACTTCTCCCCAGGCAGGGGGGAAAATGCGTCCCAAACCTTAAATAGGAATTTTGACCTGAAGTTCCAGGACTGTGGACACAACCTGCAATTGATTTAATTTAATGTCACCTGCTGCCACACAACTATTTTGTGTTGTGTGCAAAATGAGGTTCTGTGGGGAGTGTGATATCTTGGCAGAGGCATGCAAGACACTGAGTTCTTCTGCAGTCTGCACCCTGGCCATGGTCTCCCCTGGTTATGAGAATACAACAGAGTAGTATAGGACACCAAAAGAAGCAGTGGGGCTGGCACAGCAACAAGAGAGACAAAACTGACTTCTGGACATGAGATCTAATTTTCTAATAAAAGAATAGACTGAGATACGTCTTGCTGACAGCAGTGACCACATGAGAGCAGGTCACAGTTTCTGTGGTTATGCTGGATACTCTCTCCTATGTCAGCGCTTTCAGATATGCAGTTTAGAGTAGGAGGCTGGAGTGGTAGACTCACTCCCTTACTACAGAATTATACCTGGAAATGTTTTCTTCTGTTATCTTGAAGTCTGTGAACATTAAAGCGCTCTAAAAATATTTTAAACCACCACCTTTTAGTCGAGAAAGCCTGCTATTTTATTAAGCAGCACAGCTGTTTTCAACGTTGGTATTGAATTTCAGGGTTTTGGGGGAGAAAAATGCATATACCAGACACAAGCTCATTACACTAATTACTCTGTTTCATGAAGACATAGTATTAATTTTCCAGGAAATCTGCAGCAAACTATATTGTAAGTACAAACAGAAGAGTTAAGTGGGGAAACAACAATCAGACACAGCATTTCCAGAGTGGTGTCAGCATGGCTCCAGGAGGGGCTGCAGGGCAAAGCCGAGGGATCTGCATCTGCTCTGTGCAACCACCCAGCTCCAGCTGCTCCTGCAAACACTGCTCTCAGCTCCGGGGAGGAACCTGAGAGCCCAGCAACCAAAACCTTGGCAGAGGCCTGATGCCTACATTTTTTCTTCTGATTTCAGGCAACAGGCTGCTTCAAAGCTCATTCGGGTACAATGAGACACTTGTTTTTTCCCCTGTGTAAAGAGTTTTAAGTGCTGACAAAACAGGGGTGACCCAGGTGATGGTGCTATCATCCAATCTTTTCCGTGCTGTTTTACAGTCATTAGTCACAGAAACACTTTTAAATTGAACACTTTTGACATTCTTATGCTCTGGATCACAGTGTAGTTCTAGTCGTACTTACAAGGTTAACCCAATCAGACTTCAAAGGAAATATTTCAAGACCTTGTTTTCTCTATTACAAATGTAATTCAAAATCAGGAATTTGGTTTCTCTCCAAGCTGAGTGACAGTCAGAGAGTACAACACATTTCCTCCTCTCTCTGATGTGTGCCAGTCAACTGCACCATGCTCCTGCCATTCAATTACCACGCTATAGAAAGCAAATGTTAGCACAGGGAATTCTGAGCTCTGCAGTCTTTGAGTGGTTTTCCATCCTTTGTCTCCCCTGTCCAGCTGAGAAAGGGGAGTGATAGAAAGGATTGGTGTCATCCAGTCAAGGTCAACTCACCTCTCAGTCACTCAGTCAATTACAACTCCGTAAAGAGACCTATTGGGGGGGGGGGGGGGGGGCAGATATTGCACAGCCAAGTGAAAAACATCAGGATAAGAGCAAGACTTACTAGTCACCCAGTGAAAATGCAGCACAGTGCAGCATTTTGCATAGGTAGAAGAGCCCTTCTCTCTCCCACACAGAAAAAATTCACCCAAAATGCATAAACAAACAAACCCACCACAGTGGCTGATATACTGGCACTGGGACCTGTGCAGAAATCATGAATGGGGAGGGTCCATTTCTTAGAGACCAAGAACACAAGTGAACCACTTCGGCCTGCAAGACCTGCTCCATTATAAATATGGGCAGTAAGGCATGTTTCAGCCAATAACCAGGTTTCACACAAACACACACATGATTCTGCTGTTGCCTCCTCAGATAATTGTACCAGCCCAGAGAAATTCAGAGACCAGCCAGAGGGAAATTCACAGAGCTTTCAGTACTACTCTGCTCCTTTTACAGCATCAACAGATATATTTTAGCCAATTTGTTAGCAAAAGGACTGCCCAAAAAGCAGATGTAGCAGCAGCTCTGTGGCTCAGTGACTAGACTACAACATGTAGTAGCACATCCTGATGTTGCTGAAGTCATTAGCAAAGCTTTCTTTGACTCCAGAAAATCAGGATGGATCTCTAAAACATTCCTGTAGAGTCAGCTGGCCTTTTTCTGGACTCTAAAGCATTTTCTGGTTCAAGTATATATGCATCAGGTCTAAGCTTGTCTTTCTCACACATCCTTCAGAAACAGCACATTGTTCATAAAAAAATCAAAATTAGTGGTACAGAGCAAACAGATTTCGAGTTTCATCAAATACTGAGTCTGGTTCTCTCCTCACTTACATTGCCTTTATACCTGCAAAATATCGGTGCATGAATCAAGAATGACTTACCTGCACTGAATAGCTCCTGATTTATGTGTTACTTGGAATTCGCAGCAGTGCATAAAAAGTCATAAATCAGACCCACTGCTTATATTTTTAAGTACATTCCTACTAGTGTGAGAGCAAGATCCTCAGTTATCATAAATCAGAACAGCTCTGCTTGCTTTCCTATCTTAAGAAGAATTACAGCATTTATAGTCACTAAGAGATTTGGCTCTCATTTCAGTAATTTAATTGATAAGAGTTTCCCAAGTGTCTGTATTCATAGCTCCTGCACTGAGATATGTTTCACTATAGCTATAAGATGGATGAATCTTGCAAATGCTGTATTTCTGGTCAGCTTAGACAGAAATGTAGAAGGCCTCTTTGCCACTCCTTCCCCCTCACACTTTTCCCCTGCTCCAGTATGTGTCCTTCCCACTGGCTAGAGTCCTTCACAGAGACCCCACTCCTGTGGGCTCCTCTCCAAGCGCCACAGCTCCTGCCAGGAATCTTCTCCAGCACCGAGCAGCTTCCTTCAGGCCATGGCTACCTGGAGGTTCCCAAAATGTGGGTCCAGAATGGTGGCTGCCCTAGCATGGTCCTTTCCATGGCTGCAGTGAAATCCCTGCTTCCTCACGGGTCTGCAGGGGACTCGCTGCTTCAACGCCCAGGGACCTCCACCTCCTCCACCTCCTCCACCTCCTCCACCTCTTCCACCACCACCACCTCCTCCACTTCCTCCACCTCCTCCACCTCCTCCACCTCCTCCACCTCTTCCACCACCACCACCTCCTCCACCTCCTCCACCTCCTCCTCCTCTCCAACTTTGGGATCTGCAGGGTGGTTTCTCACACTGCTTTGTTTCCCCTCACTCCTTTCTCTCTCTCAGCACACCAACATGTACCACAGACACACAGGACAAGTCACCCTGAAATCCAAACACTGGGTGAAGCAGGAGTTTCCTGCAAAGCAATTCCCACCTCCCATCTTTTCCTGAAGCTGTGTATTGGAAGCAAGCAGCATCTTTGCCAGTGTTCACCAGCCAGAGGAAAAATTCTGATGTGTATATCAGACTACCAGAGTATAGATGATGTCTCCTTGCTGCCTTCCTTTTCACAACTCACTAATTCCTGTTATGAAATCTTTAATCCATTTGTTCTCAGTCTCCAGTTGCTACTTTTCCATGTTTCCATGGCTTGAGGGGAAAAGTCTCATTCTAGAAATATCAACTACTTACAGCCAGCCTTTGCCCTGCTCAGAGGATGACCAAAGAAGTTTCCTCCTCACTTCATACAATACAGGCAAAACAGAAGTAGCACTTGCTTTATGGAACATACAAAATGGAAGCAAATAAACATGACAGCAGTCTCTAGAAAGAATGAACAATCTTACAGATGCCCTATCCTCTCTGATGTCACCTGTCCCTGTGCGACAGTTTCCTGGATTCCAGCATGTGTAATTTGTTTGGTCAAACCACCCCCAAGAGACCTGCCCAGTAATGCAGCAGACTGAAATAACCCAAAGGAGGCGCCTTTTATTTTAGAGAAAAAGACAATTTTATATACAGTGACTAAGTAATTTTGTGTCCCAAAGGCAGAAATACCAGCAAAGTGAAAGCCAGCCTAAAACACATCACATAAGGAGGTTTAGTAGCACACAGGCTGCCTCCTGGTCTGCCCTGCTGCCCTGGCACCTCTTCCTCAGTGTTCTGATAATATTCTAATTATCAGGACATGCTCTAAACTGGGACAGACTACTGGCCTATAAAGGTCCTGAGCTATAAAACATCTCTGTTTCAGTGGGAAGGTGAAAGAACTCCTGTCAAGCAGGATTAAACCATGCCTAAACCAGATTCTTCTTCATCGGGGGCAGTTAGGGATGACCTCCTGGTCATTCTAAAAGACAACATAAATCACTGCAATCCAGCACAAAGAAAGAAAAAAAGAAGTTCTTATTCTATGTCTGTCCCTAAACTTTGGTATATTCTTTTAATAGATTGAGGGAGATTACTTGGAAACTATACTGTAGCCACTTTCTGGAAAAAATAATGCAGTGTCTTGCAGGATCCAGTCACACTGATGCCATGCATCAGCAACCAAATGATAATTGTTTTCAAACATCCATGAACAATTTCAGTTTTTCAGTAGATCTTGCTGCAGATGAATATCAGCTGAATGTACAGGGCAAATTAAAACTTTGTTTCCCACAAATATTTGTCTATGTGGCCTACCTTTAATGTAGTCCCTTTGAATTCAGTGATAGTTCTCATTTAGAGACAATAATTTGAGCAGAAGTGTGTAGGATCACAGAAATGTGATGGCTGTACATAGCAACATACATCTTGCTAGAAAAAAAGAATAGTTTCGAAATTATTTTTTATTTCAAAGACTTCATGTAAATTGCTGCAGATTACTCAGTAGAAGAGCGACCAAATGATGCACACTTGCATGGTCAAAACCTAAATGTTTACAACTTGAATTGACCCATGCCATATTTTTGTTTATATTCCTTTTTCATCCTGTTTAGAGTACACAGGCTTATACAGATCTTTATTATTAAAAACAAATCTGAACAATTTTAGCCTCTAATCTCACTGGTATTTACTGAGGAGGGAACAAGGAACATGTCTGAAAGGGTCTGGCTGCTAGAATAGACCAACCCCTCAGCATGTGTGGCTGGAGCAGGGTGGATAAAAAAACTGAAACTGGACACCCACTGTGGGTCTTTCTTTGTGGATTTAAATCCTACCAGCTATGGGGTGGTAGCAATCCCAGCTACTGAAAGTATCCTGCAACATTTCCAGGATTATCTGTTTCTGTAGGGTTAAAACTGCCTTTGGGAGCAGGGGATGCAGAGTAAAGTCAGAGGAAAACAAGAGAAAAATTATGTTTTTTTTTTTTTCTTTTGAAACAAAAGAGCAATCTTCCCAGTGGAGCTTGAAATCTAAGCATTTTCCTTAGTTCTTGTTTTGTTCCAATTGGTTGCCTTTTTCTGAGTCCTTAGAACTCTCCCATGTTTTATGGGTGACTCTCCTCCAAAGCCAAGAGGAAGCAGATGCAAGGCCTGCAGTCTTACCACACTGTAACACCAGCTGCGAGGATTAAATTGTCATCTTATGTTCAGTGCTGGCAAGAGCTGAGTATGTGACAGAGATGGTGACAGCGGATTTAATTTCTGGGTGGCAGTTACTTTGAATATCACTTGTACCACACACATCAAGCCAGTCAGCACATTGATGCTTGTGACTGGGATCAGTCTGAGCAGTCATTACGTTGCCTTTCTTTCTTCATCTTGTGTGCTGTCACACACTGCAGCACTCCCTCCTACAAAACAGCATTCCTCCCAAAAGCAGGTTTTAGTTAATACAAGTCATGTGGCAGAGTGGATCTGTCTCTCCTTCTTGTTCAAGGACATGGTTCTACCTGCACAGACAATATTTTGCAGGTGAAACTCAGCCTGTGTGTGAAGCAGACTGTTCCCAAGCACAGTCTTGTTGGAACCCTGGAAACTGGGAATTTTAGACTTTGTGCTGATAGGCACTGACTCCCAGGAAAACACTGCTTTTGACCTGAGGCTGTTGAGAAGGTTTCCAAAATTGAGTGATAGAACTGGGATCACATGTGTGCAGTTTGAATGGAAGTGTGTAATATCACACGGTGGAAAACTTAGAATTTAAGGTTTTAGAATATAGTAATATATAGAAGGCAAGATGGAGGTTTTAGGGCGGAGGTTTCTTTCTTTTTTGCCTTCTTCATGGGCCTAGGTGGTACTTTTGTAATTGGATAGAGAATTCCACAGAGACCTCCAGCCAGTTGCAGAGCTGGTGCAGAGGAGCTCAGACAAGGACCTGGCAGGACACCTCTGACCCAGGGCAGCACCTGAGGATGTGCTTTGGCTCTTGGCACAGCCTATTATCTTACACCACCGTGCATGTCAATTCAAGTCAATGTCAGCCTGTAAATTACAGCACTGAGGAACCAGCACACATTTGCTTCTGCTGTCTCTCCTCCATGGTGGCCATTCCTGGCAGAGGCAGCTGGGACAGCTGGAGGTGGCAGCTTCTCAATCTACTCGAGTTTACATTGCCAGGGCTTATCATCTGTGCACAGAGAGAACTCCAGCAAAAGTTGTTGCGTGGCTTTACAATTTTGCCTGCAGATGAAGCAGCAAAATCCAGAAAAATTATGCTGGCACAGTACAACTCACCAAAAGAACCTAATGTTCCTGCATTAGCTCTTCACCCTTTTTAAAACCAGTTTATGGTAAGGAGTCCTGTGCTGATAATAGTTATTCTGACATGTTGGGGTTCTATAGCACAAAGACTTGCCCTGCATTTTTGTAAATTTTTCTCACATTCATTTTTAAAGACCACACAGCTCAGATGCTGTCAGAAGGACACTGGATGTTACATGCACCCAAGTGTAATTCAAGCCTGAGAGCTGTAAGGAGTTGTTCCAATCTGCATGTAGAATTTGCCATCTCTCTCCCCTTTAAGAGGAGTGATTTTTAAGCTGATAGACCAGAGCGCAGTGGTATCAGTTTTCTTGTTTTCCTTGCCACTCTCTGAAGCTAAACCAGCAGTTTGTACTGGAGTATGACTTGGCACTTGAGGTTTAAACCTCATTAAGCTGAAATCTGGGTATGTTCTATTTTTACAAAATGCTCATTTTTGCTGATTCTCTCTTCATTGCCAGAATGAAGCTGAATATTGGGTGCATTTCTGTTCTGCGTGACACACACTATGACAGGTAGCAGAAAATACTCATCTGCACGTGCTTTATGATTCAAACACTAGAGGACACCAGTCTGCAGATTCTGCAGCAATCAAATGGATTATGTAGTGAGATTACACATCATTTCTGCACTGTGCCCCTCCCACAGGTGTGCTCACTTCACTGGAATTTTTAAAAAATATTTGATTCAGTTCAATCTCTGTTTAACCTTTAAATTTATTTTTTTTTAATAATACTGAAACAGCAAAAAATATTCCTTAATACTCACTCTAAACCTTTGCTGGTAGCTACTAAGTGGTGTTATTTATAGCCCAGGCAATACTGGATGGTTTATTATAATGGTGACTCAAGCCTATACATCTTAATAATTATTGCCAGGACTATCGATGCCATGTTATGTTATGAGGCTTATACAAAAGTGCTGAGAACCTTTACTGGTAATTCTTCAGCTTTCTTTTCTTTCCTCTGTCCTGCCCAACTTCCATGCAATAATGACTCGAACCTTCAGGACACTGACAAATTTGGACAGGGCACAAACTTTGCAGCAGTTCCCTCTACAGAAGCAGTTCGCCAAACTGCAATGTTGAGGGGGAAAAAAAAAAATCTTGTTTTTTATGGTATTTCTGTTCTTCATTTGCAGTGCTTTGGTACCAAACATGCATTCTCTCCAGACAATTTGGGCCAAGGGGTGTCTGGGTTTGTGCAGAGTCTTGGTATCATTGGGCCGAGTCCTGAAAATTCAAGTTGTCAAAAAGAGGAAGGAGCTTACCACCCCTGGATTTTTATAGAAAAACTCAAATGCTTTCAAGTACCAGAGATCCAAAGGCAGAATTTCAGCACAGGTTATGTGGCCTGGCAGCTGGTGGCCCTCTCAACAGGCAATGGCATATGGATGGACCTGGATGTCAGGGATGTGGCTGTGGGACATTCCTGGCTTTTGGGCATGGGCTGGAGCAAAGGAAAGCAGCTCTGGGAACCTGAGCAGGATTCCTTGGTGCCTTCAGAAATGTTAGGTTGTATTGCTTGTACACCCTCAGGATTAAGTGACTTAAGTAGATTTTTTGTGCTAATGAAATTTTCTTCTGACTCTCATCTGCAGGAACTGCGGGGGAATTTTGCCTTCCTCTGCACCAAGAGGGAATTCTTCTTCTCCCATGTTCCTCAGTTTGTTGTAGTTTGCCTGCAAAGACCACCTGGCCTGAGTGGGAGGTCTAGAAAATGAGCAGCGACAATGCACAGAACACATCTTTTATTCAGTAAGCAAGCAAGCACAGAAGAATAATGTGTAGTGCTTAATATTCATACAGTACTAAAAATATAAAAATAGAAATAAAATTTAACTGAAAGCATTTTCACTCACAAATATACAAGTAAAAGTGCTGTCAAGCCACATCATGCTACACCACTTGCCAGTGCTGAACTGACAGTTTCCCAACAGAACTGAAACACTAAAAACTAGTCCTTCCTCACAGTTTTTGGTGAGCCTGAACATTTGACTAGTAAAAATGGGCCTCCTGCAGCTGAGAACCTAAAAAGCATAGATGTCATTACACTATGGAGCAATAAAATAATTTGGGAGAGTTCTGTAGTGATAGTAGCCTGCTTCAGGCTGCTTGTGTAGAGACTAAAATAAAGGTAAGAGAAATAAATTCGAATCCTGATTATAATCCGGATCAGTCATGGCTAACAATTCCTGGAACTTATTGTGCATGGATATTTGTGCAATACTCCCACCTGCTGGCATATCCATCAACTCTCTTCCTCAGATGCTGCAGTTCCCTTTGCCTTCTTTACACTGGCACAGATCTTCCCCTTAGGTCTGGTGCAGTCCAGGAGGACAACCCATAAACAGTGCCCTTGCCTTTTAGTGGAACTGAAGCTTACCCAGCACCTTAACTCCTGGGGCTGCACCTAAAGGGAGAAATTCACACCGCAAAATGACATGGGTTGCAGACTGATTCTTCAAGAAAGTCCCTGCACCACATTCCTGGCTTTTAAGCCCCATTTTCAGGGAGTGACCTAGAGCTGAGGGCTTAAGAATCTTCTATCTGCTGTCCCTGGGCATGGAGCTGAACTGCCTCCATCAGGAAGCCAGCTCTGAGTTGTCTCCATGAAGGCATGGGTGGGATTTGGGGCCAGGCTGACAACCAGAGCTCTAAATCAGAATGAGCCCTGTCTCACAGAGTGTGCCAGTGCACAGAACCTATTCAAATCACACAGATAAGGGTGTGCAGAACCTAATGTGAACCCCACTTGGGTCAGTTCCTATTTTGGAATGGGATTTATTTATACTTGGTTATACCTGCTATAAAAATAAATGTGACGATTAACCCCTGAGATCATTCTAGCATACTGTTTTGGCCTGTTACTTGCTTCCCTCAGAAATAAATTTTTATTTGGTTTACGAATGTTTATTTAGGTTCTAGTGACAAGCTTTTATAAAACACATTAAATAATCAATGTGGGGCTGAAAAGGTGTACATTCTAGTTGCATATATGATACATACCTTATACGTATATAATACATTCCATAACAGCTGAATGTTCTAGTATTGTCTAGGAAGTTCTTCAATGTGGACAAAGGACTTAAATACTAGAAGATAAACAGCTGTTCAGGATCGAAGATAATTGCATCTGATATGGTTTACTTTGATTGTTTTTCTTTCTTTAAATCTTATTACACATAATAGCTACAGTAGTTTGTCCAGCAGGTAATAAATGAATGCATAAAGCACTTCTAGCTATATCTGGATATCATATGCATGCATTTTTTATAAATAAAAATCGAATGTGAGGTCACATTTTCCCATCTTCTGTTTATAAACTAAATCAAATTTCTCATTCATAGAAACAGTGAAGATGTCTTTCCATAGCCCAACTCGTCCTGAAACACAGAAAAAAAACACAAGTCAGAGAGTGGATGTAACAGAATACCAAACAGCCACAGTCTAATTGTGCAGGGCACCAACTATCAGCTGTGAGGTTTTGATCAGTCTGGGCTTTCTCTGAAAGCTTAATGAGACCTAAGGCTGCTCACTGCCTCACCCAATTACTCTGGCACTACCCTAGCAAAGCCTTCAAATAAAACCATTCACGTCTTCAGCTGCACCAGGCCACTGTTACACAGGAAGAATGCAGATTTGTGTGAGACTTTACTCTAGCTTTAATCAGAAATGAACACAGATTCTGGGTTGGGCGTTCACTTAAATGTGGATTTCTGCTTTCAGTGCAAGCTATGGCTGTTTAGTAACTCCAACAGCTAAAAACACATTTCACAATCACCATGCCTCCAGCACCCACTGCTCAGAGAACTATCCAAAAGGTACAGGTAATGTGGGTTGTAAAACTGACTACTGGAGTGTAATATTTTCATTGCTAATTTCTATTATTTTGTGTCTAGAGGTAAGTCAAACAGATTAATTTCCATTTCTCAACATGGAGAGATCTGTTTGTCAGAAAATTAGTTTCTGTGTATGAAAGAGAACAAGTGCCATGCACTCAAGTTGTGCCACTGACATTTCAATTTTGAACATGACGAATAGGAAGCTTTTGGGGGATGCAATAGGGACACTGAACACTTTCCTCATATGAAATAATCTATGGAACCCAACCAATAACATCACCTGGTGACCCTACTGAACTTGCCAGACAAAGGCAGCAGCCCCCTTAACAACTATTTAAATCCAGCCCAAAATATATTTAACTCAAAGTCGGCCAGGGTTACTTGTGGCTGAATAAGCCCAAAGGAATAGCCAGACTGGGAGGCTCAATTTGCTTCTCATTTATGCTGGAGATAAAGACAAAATCCAGACTTGTTCAACTGGAATAAATGAAAGGAGAATTGGGACTGTGCTATGAGAGTTTAATCATAACAGCAAGAACAAAGCTACATGCAGGGAGCTTAATTATGCATTTGATGTGTAAGAAGAATACCCATTTAATTCAATTACCATTGCTTTTATGCAGCAACTTTATAGTTGAGACCAAACACAAAACTGTCTGCAACATCTACATATTCGTTATTAACATGATGGTAGAGCATGTGTGGAAAATGCCATTTTATGAAATCGTGGCTTTTCTAAAACTCCTGAAGGTATGAAAGTGTCCTGGTTTTTTTTTTTTTTAGGATCCAAATAACCTGACACTGAAAATGCCATTTATTGTTTTCACCAAATTTTCATATGTTTATAAAAAAATAAATTAAGGAAATGCTACAATCATAAACATCTGATACTAACTTAAATTTTGATCTGGCAACTGTAACTGCAAAAACTACAGCATGAAACACAAAACCCTGTATTTCCCATTCAATAATGGTAATAAATTATTTCTTTCCTCTGCTTGGTAAAGAAAATCATTTTATTTCTGAGTCTCCCTAGAAACACATATGGACAAATGACAAGTTTTACAAATGACATACATACACAGTGGATTATTTGTAACAACTTTTTTTTCTTTTTTTACCATATGAATTGATAGCTTGTCAAAAAGTCACCCACCTGGTTTATGATTTGAATCATGCAACTGCGTAAATTATGATGTGATAAGAGTCAAATACAAGTAACATATCTAATCATTGTTCTGCTTTCACAGCAGTTCAGGGTTATCTTCAGAGTAAAGATCAATGTGCTAAAAGAAAAAAAAATGAAGAACTAAAATAAAGCAAAATAATAAAGTAAATGTAACTAATGACAAATTAAAATATTTGAAACAAATTACAATCAGCTGTCATGTCATTGCCACCATTCTTTGTCACAGAAACGAACAGAGAAGGAACAAAGCACTGCTAATGAAGCTACATTCTGGAGTAACAAAATATTGTAAAAGCCAAAGACAGCAAAGAAAAGAAATTCAAAATAAGGATATTTATACTAAAAAGCACACAGCGAACAAATGACAAAGTATCACATTAAGTGCTGTAGCTCCCTTCCTTCTCTCTTACAACACGAAGGCTTCTTTCTGAAACATTTGCAGACTGTAGAAATAAAAAGGTACTTGTGGGCAAACAAGGAGAACACAAACCCTGCTTGCAAAGCCTTGCACCCACACGAGCACCTTCTCCAAGGACCTCGGGATGTCCCAGCCAAATGTGTGGTAACTGAATAAATAACGAGCTAACACAGAATAAGTAGCCAGGAGGGACCAGTAATATTTGGCATTTTCATCAGAGATTTGAAAATAATTATAAAAATTACAGCTGGTATAATTTGCAGATCACATGAAGGCTGGCTGAAAGTGGTAGTATGGAAAGGGCTCCTACACACAGAAATCTAAGACCAAAGTAGTTTTGTCATAATCCCTGGGTAAGGGACAATAACCTGCAAATCAATACCTGTGAGAAACTTTGTGGCCATGATAAACACGTGCTTCATATGTGATGCTGTACCACAAAGTGCTACCACTGCTATGGGTAGAAAACAAGGGAAAAGTTCCAAATAGAACTGGATTAAATTCGTGTGTGAAGTGATTTTATGTTTAGATAAGGCATATGTAGGGAAAACTTAGGAACTGACCATCTTGACTTGGCTCCCTCATTTTTAAAAGTGACATAGAGCAGCCCACAGAAAATAATTTGATTGAGCCTAAGTTCACACTTATACTTCTCAAGGGCAACTGAAAGGAGTTGATTTCTTATCAAAGGACAGATGTATCAACAGATCACACGGCACCTTCAGTTTCCTAGAGAAAGAATAAATATCTGGAAGATAAAAACATCCTAAACAGCTGAGGTAGGAAAAGAAAATTAAAAACTTACAAGGGAAGCTGCAGGTCCTTCTGATTTTATGCCTTCCAAATCAGAAATATCTGCTATTCTAGAAAACCTGATCTACTGAAACTCCAGGGCTTAGGCCAGGATAAACTGTATGAGTTGGTGTGGGCTTTGGCATGCCAAAGGTCAGAAGAAGCAGTGAAGAGTTCTCAACACAAAGAGCTGAATCCGTCTAAGTAAGACAAAGACTCTGTGATGGAGTGGTTTGAAAGTACTCTGGTAATCTTGGATTCTTCCATCCTTTTCAGTCACTTCTACCTAACCTGATTTCAAAACAACCAGCTCCCAAGTTGCACCAACAGTCAGCTCCCTCCCACCCTTTACATGGCAATATTTAGCCAACATCTAACACACCCTGGGGGTTACTAAGCTGCTTCTTGCAACTTCTCCAAGAGTTTTGCTGTGGGTTTTAGACATACCCCTGCCAACAGGAAGAGCCTCTGCATTACAGCACTGATCAATGAGTTGATGGCAGTGTTCCACCATGGATTCCAACTGTGCTTTGTCATAAGAAACTCCTAAGAACCTCACCAGCTGCTCAACCATTGTTGCTAGGTCCTGTAAGAGAGCATTTAAAACCCGGGTTATTCCACAATATTTAAAATCACATTTTAATGAGTTTAAACATTTCAAAGTAAGTTATGTCTCAGTGAGTGTGAAAAATACAAGTGCAGAAGTTGTAAGAAACACCACTGCCTTGAAGTTGTGCCACCTTCCAATTTTGCTGAAAAGAAACACATTCCAAATAATTAGAGTAAGGCAGGTTGGCAGAAAGCATGGCTGTGTAACCTTCAGCTGTTGGAACAGGGAACCACTGAAAAGTAATTGTGATGTTTCCCACTTCAGAGAACAACCCACCCTTAGCTGATCCCTTTGGAATACCAGTGCATTTCAGAAGGTTTAAAAGTTACTTTGATTTTGACCTTAGTCAAATAAATGACTAAAAATGTTAGGAGGGCCCTTCTTCCTTTGTCAGCTTCTGAGACTGCATTCACATAAGATGGGAAGGATCTGGAGAGGTGGCCTCTGAGAACAACCATGAACTTACATCTCCAGAATTCCAGGGTTCCTCAGTATGAGTTGCAAGGACAAAATAGTAATATTTATCAGGAAGCAGAAGGATGCTGTGATGCCACCAGCTGGTGAGCACAGCTAGGAATACATTAATTATTCAGAACCGTGGGATGGCAATAATTTTGACTAAACTTTACTTGCTTTGATTGTATTACACCTTCTTTTAGAATCCCACTCCATCAGAAGGCTCAGTAATGCTGGAATTATAATTTACCCAGCTTTATCGAGTCCTGTTCTGATTTTTTATTTTTACAGGTTTAGAAACAGGAGCTGGGTTTTTCCTATGTTTGCATTAGTTTTCCAGTCAAATAAACATTCTGAAATATTTTTATTAGCTCTCAAAAAGATATTTCTGCAATAAGAAATACGTAGTATTTCCACCAGATTTCTGATTTAAGTGGACTTCTTAGCCAGCATACCATAAGGCCTCAATAATTATATCCACTTTATGCTACAAAACATCCTCGTTGTTTTCAGATTTGTTTCACAGAAAGCAGTAAGAATAATCACAATAAAAACCAAATAATCACAATAAATGCCAAATACATAGGACAAAATAGTGATTATATATTTTTTTCCCTCATTGATACAGCATATACAGCAACACATTTCTTTTAAATGAATGCCCAGGGCTGAGTGTAGCAAGTACTGGACAGCTTCACATCACTGCCTTCTCTGCAAGTAGTCCAGTGCCTATAGATGCAGGCAGACTCTCCAAAAAATTAGTGTGGATATGAAAATACCTAAAGTCAATAGATGCAACTGAATTTTTAAAGCAGTGCTTTAAAAATGGCATCAGGCATTAGGGAGCCCAATATGAATATAAGAACGTAACTCAGTGCTTTATGTTTTTTAAAAGCTAGGATGCTAAATGTGATTAAAACACCATTTTGCTACATCTAACCTACCTTATGCATATCTTCATACTTGAGAAAAAGTACATTGGCATCCATGTGGTGTTCCCAAAACTCTTGCACGTGTTCAAACCATGAACCATATCCTACTACAAAAACATTATAATTGGCATGAGGAAAATGAACACTTTGGTTAGTAAACCATTAAAAAAATTAAATAACTGAAGTGGTTCATAGCCCCTGGAGAGCAGTGTCTCATTTTGATTCATTTAATGGGAGACCTAACCCTTTCCCCCAAAACTTCACTAATTTGTTTTCCAGTTCTCTGGTTAACTCCACATTTGTACAGATTTCAGTCAATTTATGTGTCTCTACCAGAGGTTTCTTCAACCAGAGATTCAAGAATCTCTTTTGTTGCCAATATTAGAAGACACCCCCAGGAGAAACTCATTCTGCATTTTTCTCCATTACCAGTGACTAATTCCCACAAGTACTTCACATAATCATGGTAGGAGGTGAGCAAATAAGGAGATTTTCAATTCTTTCCCAATATTTTTGGTCAATTTTATCTTTTCAGCAAAGCAAAAAAAAAAAAACCAAAGAAAAATTTAAAAAACAACTTCTCAGGTTTGTATTTTGAAGCCACCTTTTCTCTTTGAAAGAGAATTGTTTCATTCTGGTAACTGGAACACTGATGTATTACCTTCATGCATCCATTTCTCATGGAATGGGATAAACAAAAATGGAATCTTAGTGCTTCTATAAAAATTAAAAATTGGTCAGTTGAATGAAATTGTTTTCCTATGAAACTGATCTCTTTGTCCATTGGAGGTGTTCAAGTTACCAGGATCCTGCTGAAATGTAAACACCCAGCTAAACGCTAAATTTACTGTGTTGTAAACATCCCATTTGCACAATTATGGCCACAGAACATGCTGTGATGTTTTCTTGGCTCTGGGAGGTTGTGATAAAATCAGGTGGCTGCTACAAGATAAAGAGACAAATAACTCTTGGGATACATACATGGAAAAGAGCACCCAACCTTTCTATCTTAGAAGACCTCCTAACGTGTCTTTCTTATGTCTCTGGTCTAGCAGTTCCTGATCAGGGGCTACAGGCAAGCATTCCATTCTTAGGGAATGCAAGTGGAAAACTGAAGGTGGGCTGGAATGGGAGGAGAGCATTAATCCTGCTCAAGTTTGCAGGATAAGGAGCAGCAGAGATTTTTTAAGGCCTGTTAAATAACCTCTGTTGGTAGGCTTTATTTTTAGTTCCCTTTGGTATTACACAGCTCCTTCAGCATCAGCTCTCCTAAATTCCAGGTTTGCTGGTCTGGATCTAGAGGAGATCCTGTTCTTAAAGCTCAAGGTACCTGGTGAATTCTTAAGGGTCACGTTAAGGTATCAAAGGAGATACTGCAAAATAAAAAGAGGCAGCAGGGTTTTTTTCTCTTCCTTAGCTAGAGAGTGTGGCAATTCCTTGGTTATTGCACTCTCCTCACAGAGCTGCATTTTCCAGGCAGCAGCAGCCTGCAGCTGCCTTCTCATGGGGTCTCACTTGAGCTCACTGGTGCACTCCAGATCAGGCCCATGCAAACTAGAGAATTTTGTGCTAAATTGTAAGGTATGAGCCTTCAGGTTTTGGGTGAAATTTAAATATTGAAGGAATTATCAGAAAAATAACCCCAAACCTGAGGACGAGACACACTCCTTAGAACAGCTAATAGTGACAGGTAACTGAAATCAAATGATGCTGGGAGTATTCACCACTTAGGAGGTACCTGGCAGCCTACAAACTGAATTTTAGAGGAGCACACCAGAGTTTTCCTCTGGCTCAGGTGGAAAACTGCTGAACCCAGAGGGTCAAATACTGTAAGGTAAATATTTACAAAAAGCACGGCTCATAGTTTGCGTGGACAAATCTCAATCCCCACAGCGCTATCTGTAGCAACCTCCTTTCTGTATATGCAAAACAAATGCACCTTTATCCAGTTCACTTCTGTACTTGCAGAAGGAAAGCAGTGATGAAAATAAATGTGTGCAGAGAGAACAGCTCCTTACACTTGTCATTCATAAACCTTCTGCAGAACTCCTGAAATGTTCCTCTGTAGCTCATGGTCCTTAGGGAGCGGTGGAACTGGTAATAAGACACCACCAGGTCTTTGGGGTTGCGAGCCATGTATATTACCTGTGATGGGGGAAAATCATCTTATTGAAAGCTTTTTCCTCATCCCAAAGCACTCACACAACTGCTGCCAGCAGAGTTAAAACAAACACGAGTTCATTTTCACCTTTGAGTTGCCATTGTGGAGGTCTGAAGGCAAAAATCGATAGGGCAGGTGGCTTTTGATGAGGCGAGGGGACGTCAGTTCCTAAAACAAAGCAGAGAGAATTGTTTCCTACTGAGCACTTCTCCGGGGCACATCTTGAGCTGTCCTGAACTATCCCACTTGAGGCTCTCTACTACACTGACTTCCATTCACAAATTCACTTCCTAAAATTAAGAGGAGTTTGGGACTCAAAATCAGGTCAGGGAATTACATCTGGTTTTTATATATCAAAAGGCTGGATAGTGTGTTGGGGGTTTTGTTATTTTGGGGTTTTATCCCTTTTGTTTTCAAAATACTTCCATTTGCAGGACCTTCTCAGAAAGAGAATATAACAGTCTAAGTTTCTTTTTTCCAGTGATGCCTCCACTAAAAATCCCTGAAAAATATTAGAAGCCCTGAAAACATGACCCCTAACTTCTTCCAAACTTTACCCTTGCATTTTATTTTATCCTCAGAATTAGGCCCAAAGGTTTATCTGAGTGTGCAAATGTCTTTCAAACAGTGTTTTTTCTGTAACTTGATCCAAAATTGTCTCATGACACAAATCATGTTCTGCTATTAAAAATTGAATAAATCCAATATTGAATCAAGCTGCTGGCACATGCATGGATAAGAATGTGTAATCTCAAACTAAACCTCCTTCTATTGCCACCACTTTTTTGCAGCAGGGTAGCACTGAGGTCTCGCTGGATTAGATGAAAAAGAAGAGCAATCTCTGACCTCTAAATACTCTCAGCCTAAAGTAAGCTGAGGCTGCAGTTCTCACTGACCACAAGCAGCTTAAAAATTCTATCCCTGCCAGCCTCAACTTGCTCAGTCCAAGCAGCACTGCAGCTGTTACAGGATGGTCCTGTATAGTTTTCCTAATAATTCCAAGACGTGCCTCTCTCGGAAGTGGTTGAAGCAAGGACAAGATCACACTTATGTGCTGTGCAGCTGGAATCCAAGGGATTCTTAACACAGTGGGATTTCATGCAGGATATTCCAGGCCTCTCAAACTACACCCACAGTGTCTGTAGAGAGCCAGGTTCTGTGGATCTAAAGATTGTGATGTGTAAATTTGGAGCAGTGGGAACACCAATGCATGGATTTCTGCATTTTTAGTTACACTTTCACAAATTCAGGGAAGGAATCAAAGCAAAATAGCCTCATTTGGCCAGCTCCTGTTTACATAAGCAAGAGAAGCTTGGAACTTTGATTCAGAAAACCCACTGCCAAGATATTTAGGACATGGAGACACATTTAAAGGACCAAACAGAACACAGTGAATCTTAATAAAAGCAATTTAAAATAAGCTAATAACACTGTGAATTACTGCAACATTCTGAACAAGCCCAGTGACAAAAACGAGAAGGACACAGGATGAAACGAAGTGATAAACACAGAACTGAGGAAAAAGACACCCAAATGTTGGAAGACTTTATTCGCAATAAATCGTACCTTGATGATGTCCAGACCAGGTTGAGGGTACTCTAGGACTGGAAGCTGCTCATCTATATTCATTAGTCCAATCTCATCTGGATCAGCTCCCTGACTCACTAGATATACCACTTCCTGCAGCAAGCCTGTGCCTGCATGAACCAAACAAAGGAGGAGAACAGATTGTATTACAGTTCTTATCTAAACACAACCATATGAAGGGAGACCTAAACAGAGAAATAATGGCAACTTTTGTCCTCAACAATCTGCTGTGAGCTAAGTCTATTACTACTGTTTTAATGTAGTATGTCAGCTCTCTTACTTTTATTTTAAATACATGTAGGTCTTTCATGCAAAAAACCTGAGTTTTTTTTTCTTCAGTAACAATTTAAATACACTTTTGTCTCCAAACCGCTTAACCTGTGAATTGCAAAGCATCTAACAAAAGGTTTCACCTCTGTAAATGTTACCTTGGCAATACACTGCTATTTCCATTTCAGAAACTAAAAAATGAGGTGAATAGAGGTCATCCAAGTTCACAAAATGCATTAGTGGCTGTGCTGAGAGACCTTTATTCTAAATTGCAGGCAAGGCCCCTGTTATGCAATGATTTGAGAGTCTGTTTATGCCTCCAGGCTATGGAGTGGATAAAGCCCCAAACACATCCATGCACAGTGAGTCAGTCAGAAGCTTCAGAAGCCTCAATTACACATCCCTCCCCACTCTGAGGACATTTACAAAGCAACCATTAGATATCATGGCCAGTGGCTGCACTTTGGAAAATTAATAGGTACTTCAATTAGACCTTTGGACAGGGCAACTATTTCAAAATTACTTTACCTTCAGGCAGGTAGGGAACCCTCAGAACAGTGATATTTGACAGAGTAGGTTATGAAGAGAAAGGCTCTTGGTGAGATGGAGGAACAGAATGAGAGATCACAGCACGCAAGGGTAGGGACCCCACAGTTTAGGTGGGAAGTCCCAAGGGTGTTGGACACCCTGAAAACTGCAAAAGACAGACCCATTATTTAAGAGTTGTGGGCAGTAAGGAAAATGAGACCAGGATTTATTCACTCTCTCGTGTGCCTAAAGGAACAAGTAATGGCTTCAGAACTGGTTAGAAAGCCCAAGCCTGCTCCTGCAGCCCAGTTCTTGGAATGATGAGCTGTAAACTCTGAGATCATGACCATTTGAACTTGAAAATAACTTGTGAGTTTCAAGTCACTTGTAACAGTCACTAGTTAATTCACGTTAACTGACAAGACAGTACACACAAAGAGGCACATTTATATCAATCCTGTATGTTGCTCCAACACCAAAAAAAAAAAAACAAACCCCAAAAAACTCCTACTGTATCATTATTCTGGTTATTTTTTAATCTGAGACAGAAACAGTTATGTGAGGTTGATGGTTGAACACAGCCTAGATACAATTTGAAAGAACACACACCTTCAAGAATTGTTTTGGATAGCAAGCCCTTCAAGATTCCACTGTTCCCTTCCTTATTGATGGGTAAATTAAAAAGGTTTGGGACAGGAAAAAAAAAAAAAGACACTTTTACATTATCATCACCCACAGAGACAGCTGTCACATACTTAATACACACCTGCCCCCAAGGCTGTTCACTCTGCATTTTTAAGTTGAAGCATATATTTTATGCATTAAAATTAACATTCACACAGTACTTTAGTATCAGTCCCTGTGAGTCTGAATGAGCACAACCCTTGCTCTCATTAAATATTTACTCTGACCAGAAACACACCGGTTCTCTGTAATTTATTTCAGTATTTCCAATTCTATCTGCAAAGAGAAATGCTATTATAGCACCCCTGTTTCCATGGAAAGAAAAGAAAGAACTCAGTGGGGATACACAATAAACTATTTTTTCCTTGCTCAGCTGCTGTCTAGGCAAATAGCTGCCATCTCTATTGTGCCTCTGAATACAGAAGGGCCACAGGGTTGAGGAAGAACCACACTGAAACTGAAGGAGAGCAGCATGTTCCCTTCCAGCTCCCCACAAAATCCGCCAGAGAAGTTAAAAGTGATGGACAGGGAGCACACCCCCCCATGGCCTTACCTGGTTCTGCTCAGACCTGTGGCTGAGCACTAGACTTGGCTTGATTGCCCTCAAATCCACAGAGAACTGCAGAGGTGTGTTATAAATGAGAAACAAAGTCTCGATGTTTAGCAAAATTTAGATTGTTTTATTTGACATAGACGGAGCAAGCAGCGCTGGGGAAGGTGAGGGGTCACCACCCACTCCACGCTCCATTGAACCTTGGTTTGCAGCTCCTTTTTATAGTATGGTTTTCCTTGTAGCAATCAATAATTGGTTTTTTTTTTGTTGTTGTCATAATTTTGCCAGGTAAGCAGTGATAGTCAAAGAAAACATCCATGGGACCGCTCGTGCGCGATCTCTGGACAATTTGTCAAGTAACTACCTGCTTTTGGTAGATAAGGAACAGCAGAAGTGGGAAGTCTGGTCTTAGCAGATAGGTTGCAATTGATTACACAAAGGCAGGAAATCTGATTTTGTAAAATCTTTCAGGCTGTGGGAAAACCTCGTTTTGCAAACTGGTATTGAATACAGTTTACTAAAAAACACAATATTCATAACAGGGGTATTTAAGCAGAATGATTTAATTATATAGTTTTTTCTCTATCTAATGTGCATGCTTCATTTCAGACCTAAGTATTCTGGTTTATACAAACCCCAATACTTTTATGATTAACACAAATCTTTTATCAATTATCAACCTGTGATAATTATCAACCTGTGATATTTCCACAGGTTGGAAATAACATATTTCCCATCCAGAGTTGAGGTTTTTGGAAAGCTCAAAAGTCTCCAACTAAAAGTGTTTCCACCAAAACCAGTGACACGCTGAAGGAGAAATGCTGGGACTATCCAGTAGGCTGGAATTTCTCCTCCCTACACCTGCAGCAGGATCGCTGATCTCAATTTTCCTTGGCCATGAACTCTGTGCTACTTTTTTCTTTTGTCAGTCACTGTATTAGCCTAATTTTTCCCCACATTAGCACTCAAGTTACCATGCTTCAGAATTTCAGCATCTTAAAGCAAACGAAAAATAGGGAATTAACTTTTGAGGGAACCGTGATTTTTTTTTTTTTAACTTGTCACCCTTAATCAATTATTATTTACCACACACACACACCCATTCCAAAAGCTCCAGGTAAAAAAAATTATCATTGACCTGTTTTCCTGTTTAAAAGAACAAAATAAAGCATAACATGCTTATTAAAAAAAAAATAGAAAAACAAAATCTAAAAGCTTTTATATGTATATTTAGATATGTATGACCTCCTCACATCTCTACTAGGACTAAAACCAGCTGAAATTAAATGTATCAGAACTAAATGTTCTTTTGGTTTAGAAAGGATGACTTAACCTAGCAACAGGCAGCCCAAATTCCAGATCTGGCTGCCAGGGCAACATCTTCAACCCTGGAAAAAACAACCTGGCTGAAAAGCCAAATAAAGTGGGATACTGTACCTATCCACAAGATGGAGAGCCCAAGCCTAGAGCTGGGCTAGCAGAATTTATTAAAATGCCACAGTATGACAGGATGTGAGTCATCCACTGCAGCCCCATCTGTGTGTAAAACATACAGAAATTTGCCATTTGACCCATCTGACTTAGTGATCTCTGGACATTTGCAAGAACCATCATTTTATGGCTGGAAGGTAGAGTAAATTCCTGGAACTGAGATTACCAAAGGAGATTATGTGAACAAAGCCAGAAATCCCAGTCTATCACAAAACCTGGCCAGATCTAAATGTCACAGAGACTTTCTCAGTAAAAGTAAAATTATGATACCTGTTGGTATCATAGAAGAAAAAGGTGAGGCAAGCTAAACAAAAAGTGAAAATAAAAGTGTGCAGAGCGTCTCTCTGTACTCCCTAGATTTCTGGCCCTGCTGAGGCAATGGATGTTGTGCATCTCCAGTATCTTCACTGCTTCCTCCCTGTGCTGCTGAACACCTGCACATGTACATGCACACCTCACTTGGCATGGTACAAAAGGATAAACACAATAGGATAATCACTGAAAAACAGGATTAACTGTCAGTCTTTGGACATGAAGTACCAAATGCCACATTAATAAGTTCCCAGGAATTCTTTCTTCTTCCATCTGCAGCATTTCATTTGGGGGGGGGGTGGGGGGGGGGGAAACTGCTCATCCTGCTACCTCTAAGGTCATCTTGCCAAAACAGACATGGAATTCATGAACACTTATCCAATTCCAGCTAAAATGGAGACAGTCAGCATCTGAGGAACTTCAGTGCAAAGCACCTGAGAAATGTTCTTCCTAACAAGCTCCTCTGCTATGTCAATAAAACACCTCAAGAGAACACACTGTTCCAGTTTATCACAAAATATCTGGAAAGAGAGGGGGGTGGGAAACAGCTGCAAGAAGCTACTGCCTGCCAGAATCTGCAGGTCTTTAGGAGAGCTTTTTAAATTATCTGTGAGCCTGTATTTCTGCCCTGCATGATAGGAGTGTGCTGGTGGGGATGCACTGTGCTTTCCTGTGCTACCTAATGACACACAGAAACCAGGACTCATTAAAAATCCTACCACACTCCAGCAGTCCCCGTGACTGGGAACTCTTCCTTTGTGCCCTTTCCATGGCCAATGCCTCAGCAGCAAGGGCAAAGTCAGACCAGGGCCACTCTGTCTACTCATCAGGAGCTGCTGCAGCAATGAGGCAGCACAGTGAGACACACACGACTTGGAAACACCACAGCTACTCCTTCTGCCTTCTACGTGTTAGATGTCTTCCAGTGTCAAATTTAATCACCGTGGAAGGGAGAAATATTCTCTAGTGCATGTGTTCTCTGGCTTCTCTCAACTCCTTCTGGCCATTGGCACTCCTACAAAGTCACCAGACATGATAGCTGTGTTCAAAGTGAAGTGGCAGATATAAAACTGTAAGATTTCCAGTGAAATTTAGCTTCTCTGTGTGGTTTCAAAGGTAGTTTCTTTCAGTTTCTCCTCTCCTACCAGCTAAGACAAACCAGCAGCCCAAGGATGTGAAGGCCTTTGGCATATTACCTTTATTTGCACCTTGTATGGAAACCGCATGGAAAATGAAAATAAAGAAATACTAATGCTAGTAATCTAGCAATCCCAATTAGCTGTACTTTGTTTGATCTGCCAGTGCTTGACCGAATTTTGGCTAATCCAGTGCAGCAGATCCATTATGACTCATAACTTTTTTGTAGCATTGGTAGATGCAAGTGCTCATTAAAAGTGAGGGTTGCTAAAGCTGCCAGACTGGTCTGCAAGTATTGTACAGCAGAGCCTCACACCATTGTTCTAATTGCCTGCAAGCTCATTCCCCCCTGGCTAATTTAAGTGTAAATCTGCAGGTCAGTACGGCAGATTCATCCTCACCCTACAATACTAGAGGGCAAATTAGATTTTTCCATTAGAAGAAAAAAAGTCATTTCCAAAACATGAAAGTATCTCCTCTTGAGGTCTGTATGCTGAATTTCTCTTACACATTCAAATTCCACCTGGCTTAAATAAAGAGGTTTTCATTAAAAACTAGAGTTTTAAAAATAAAAATAATGTATACACCTTGATACCATATTTTCCAATTCTTCTGTATTCCTAAATGAGACTGGGGATTTAGAATAAGGACTGAAATTGTGATGTTGTATTGCCACACTATTTTTTTTGACTGACCAGTTAAATATTTATTAGAGGGCCAAATTTTCAGAAAGGAATGAGTTCTCTAAAACTAATGCCCCTCTTACATGGCCTAAATGCCACACAGTCAATAGTGACCTGTCAAGGGAGTCTGTGGGACACAAGGAACCTAAATTCAGACCTCCTGAAACTAAAGGAGGCAACTTAAGATTGGATTTAAAAGAAGTGTTAAATACACAATTTCCAGCAACATTCAGTAAGCACAGTCTTAGATTTATTTTTTAGACTTCCTAATCAATTTATTTTATTTTTCTGCTTGTAGCTACCAGCTTTTAAACCAAAACCAACAGCCTAAATTCTGCAGACATGGGTCCATTAATTCTGAGTTGTGCTTTGAGTATGCTTTGCTAGAGGCTATAAACAGCACACTATGAAAACCCTATTCTATTTAGGAGAAAAACCTACTTTCTGTTTGGTAAAAATGCTGTCACTGAACTGTTTACACACACGTATTATCCACAGATTATTGCTATTATGTCCAATACAGTATCTTAAAGCATTGCTTTAATGAACTGGTTACAAAGCAGGGCTATTTTTCGCTAATGCATTAGTACTATTTTTTTTTTTAAGTGGCCTGAGTCGTGATTCTCCCTTACATTAGCAGACTAACTACTCAATAGAGGACAGGATGAGAAGTGCACATTGACCACAGAGTGTCTGGGAGCTGGCACTGACAGCTGGGGCAGCCCCACTCCCACACAGCGAGGCAGGTGGCCACTACTGCCCACACCAAACACCAGCTGGGAGAAAAACACCTCCTCTGGAGCATGCTGGGTCCTAAAACTGGAGCAACACCAGTAAATAAAACACACCAGGACCTGTTCTCTGGGAGATTTGTGGCACAGCCAAACCCACAGCCAGAGAGATTGATTCCCTGAAGAAGAGAGATTCATCTGTCGCTTGCTGGCAGAGGTCTCTTGCTGGGGAGAGTTGGGGCAAAAAGCCTTTCTTTTCTGTCCTTGTAATAACCCACAACATCCTCACATGCTCTGCAGCAAGGGCTGGGTAAATAGTACCCTAACAGCTCTAAGAACCATGAGTCAGGTCCACAGATCTATGTTAAAAACACCAACAGGCAGCAAGTTTGCCTTGATTTGCCTTCTGATTGAAGAGACATGATTTGTGTCATCAAGCTTGTCCCAACATCCATGACTTCATCATATCCAGGTGTCCTGGGTTTTGTCACAGTCCTTCACAGAAAGCTGCTACTGGTAGGTTACAGACACCTCTTGGTATCAGATATTCAAAGGGAAAATTGTTTTACTTTAATTGTTTTCTCTTGAAGCTTTGGCTGGGCTGTCCATACCTGTGGATACTTATCCCGTCTTGCACCGGGTGCCATCACTAATAGAGTAACTTCACACAAACTGCTCCAATCCACTTAAAATTACATCGGCCAAATTAGCTGAAGGAGTTTCTACTTTTGGCATCAACTCACAGAGCAAATTTTGCGTGGGACAAACCAGAATGCATCCCCCCAAAATAATCTGTGGGTTGTTTTTCTACCAGGAATGAGGAACAGCAGGCTAAGGGCACTAACAATCCTGCACTAGCACAGGCACCTTTAAAAGCAGACATCTGCCCATATCCTTAGGTTAATTTTTCTTCCGGTTTCTAATCACCAACCAAACACACTTCCACGGTAAAAGAGAGCAGAACATCCATCAGGCTAAAACAAAAAACTGTAACATACAACGTGCAGGAACGTAGAAATAACAGATAAGCCTGCTTGCTCTGATAGAATGACATTTCTCTTCACCCTTCCCACATCTATTCAAGGCTGACCAAGCCTAAAGCCAACCCAGCACATTAAGTTGTTACCTCAGCTATAGGCTGCCCTCCTGCACCCTCTGGCAGCTTCATTCTCCCATCTTTTTAGAGCCCATATCAAAAACATGCCTAAATTGCATAATACATTACCCCAGCAGGAGCTCACAATCTCCAGCCAAAAGTCTTCCCACTGTGCCTAATTTCCTGTCATTTTCACACACGGGTACCAAGGACAACAATGCAGGAAAGATTTTTGCTGGGATGACAAGTCATTTGGTCTTAAAATCATGCTCAAGGACTTTGTTACATCAAAAAGAACTGCATAGCTACCCTTAACTCCACTGATTTCTAGGACAACTCTATGACTCTGTGTTCTGCTCTACAATCACAATATGGTCTGTGGGTAAATGCAGAGCTTCACAGTGAGCTCTGCTGACTGAGACAGGATCAGAAATCAGGAAACAACAGGGCACCTCTATTAGGCACTGGTGTTGAGGTAGATCTCATACCCTTGGCTGTGAACATACTCCCCTCCCCATATAGTAATGTCAGAAGATGTCTGTCATTACTCAAAATGCAATTCTCTGCCTCAGTTTCAACCCCTTCCAGTAAAATGGTTAGACAAAACCTGCCTACACATTAATGTGCATTTACACACATTGGGTGGTCAAGTTTCAAGAGCACAGCACACCAATAGTATAATGTGAAACAGCTGCAGGTACAGGTTATACATTAAAAAAACCACAACCCGTCCAGTCAGCTATTGCTTGTCTAAGGTCAGGGAGTAAAGCATTTTGTCCTACACAGAATCCCACTCCAATTATAGCTGCACTAAGCAAAACCGTCCTTCTCAAGGTACCTATGTCCCCTCTCATTTAGCTGGACAGCAGTTTTAAGCCAGCTACAGCCCTTTCCATTGCTGTTCTTCAGAATCAGGAATGGAAAGATATCTGTTTGAGAGTATAAAAGGGGATCAGCCAATTGATATCATGGGTTTGATGCCTAGAGATTTTAGCTTTTTATACATTTTTCATAGATACATAGCTTTGTGGACTGATAATACATGGTTATACAGCTCCTGGTATTTTTCCTACCCTTTGCCTTAGATTTTGGAGTAATAAGCTAATCTTCTAACACATTCCTGAAAGACTGGTCTTTAAGAAGAGAACTTTCAAGGACATTTTATTTTCCAACCAGAAACTGAGAAGACACAAGAAATGGGGCAAAGAAGCCCCTGACCAACTCTAACGGGGCAGAGCCTGGAGGGAAATTACCTAACCAGCTGGTCTTCTAATTGGACAATACTTGTTAGATATGATCATTTGTGAAACTTATAAAAATTGTAGAAATCTGTTACTGGGTGTGCTCATAACAATGGGGGAACCTGGAAGCTTGCAATAAAAAACTGTTTTTTTATCTTACCCTTTTAAAACAGCTATGAGGTATCAGTAACATATCACGCAACAAGTTTACCATGTTGCAGCAAAATGGTTGACAAGACATTTCTGACTGGAAGCACTGGTGATCCCATAGAAGCACTGACACTGATCATTACAAATGTGCATTTCAGCTCTGCATGTAGAGAGCAATCCAGCCTCAGCAGTGCCTGCAGCTGTTCTGTACTACTTTGGCAACCCTGGCCATCAGTAAACAGGCTTGGAGCTGATGGTTAATCTGTGTTTCTCATTCCCTTGCATCAGCAGGTGGCCAAGAGGCCAATGGCACCTGGGCTGTGCCAGCCATGGTGTGGCAGCAGGGCCAGGGCAGTGACTGTCCCCTGTGCTGGGCACTGCTGGGGCCACACCTCAGATCCTGGGGCACTTCTGGGAACCTCAGCACACGAGAGACACCGAGGGGCTGGAGCGTGTCCAGGGAAGGGAACGGAGCTGGGCAAGGGGCTGGAGCACCAGGAGGGGCTGAGGGAGCTGGGAAAGGGGCTCAGCCTGGAGAAAAGGAGGCTCAGGGGGGACCTTGTGGCTCTGCACAACTCCCTGACAGGAGGGGACAGCTGATGGAGGGGCAGTGTCAGGCTCTTTTGCCATGGCTCAAGCAATAGGATGAGAAGAAATGCTTAATTTCATTTCAGACAGGCAATTCACTAGTTTCTCTAAAATATAGATATGGTAGGTGACATCTGTTTGCCCATGAAAACCACTTACTTTTCATTATGTATGAAAAATTCAGGCACAGAAGAAACACACCCAGTAGAAAACATAGCCAGAACAATTATAAGATTTATCCCAGGTCACAGCATCTGCAGCAACAAAGTCACATTGCATGCCCAGTGTCCCAAACCTTGCATTGCTTCTAAAGCAGCATTTTTGGGACAAAACAGGTTTTTCCCCTCAGCATGGGGTGTATGAATCCCTAATGTACCCAACAAGGAAAAGCCTTCATTTAATCAGACTGAATAATTAGAATAAAAAAAAAAATAAGCATTTTGCTTCCTTTCATTAATATCTTCACTGTGATAAATAAACATTAACATGAAATGAGAATGACTGGCTGGTGGGTTTGGCTGATCTACATAATTTTCTAATTCTTTAGTCTTTGAGGTCATTATCATCTAATACAGTCAATAATGATTTCACATGTTCAGAAGACACTTTTTACCCAGGGTAAAACCTTTTTCTTTTTTTTTTCTTTTCCTACTCCTGTTTACAAAAAGAAAAAGCAAGTTGAGTTTTGCACTAATTAACAGCAGAGAAGCAATTATGCTACATTTGCAAAAGTCCCAGTAAAACCTATTAGGTAACTAGAAAATTATTTGTCTTCTGAGCCATTTGTTCTGCCTCTAGTAACATCTCTTCACTGGTTTGATAAAAGGGTCATGAGAGAAACACTGCTATCTAGATAATAAAAGGAGTTTCCCTTTAACCACAGATATTTTTCCTCTGCTGTCATTTCAAGTTTGAAGCATACAAGGACTTATTCAATTCTATTCACATTGAAATTAAATCAAATGTGTCAGTGACAAACTTTACATTGACTTACTTATTTTTTGGTAGTTTTATTTATAATTTCTTTGCCTAGCAGCATTTAAGAGTAAGTCAGTACCTGAAGGTATTTTGAGCTACATATAAATAAAAAGACCCATTTCAGAAGGATTTTCAAAGCACAAGAACCCAATGGCTCTAATCCCCAGAAATATTAATCTACAGGAGTCACTTTCTGCACCTGAATGGTCCTCGATGGAGTGAGTTTAAGATGTGGAGTATTTATTCTTCTCAGTAGTGGAAGGAAAATTATTTCAGTCAGCAAGAGCATGAAATCAGATTTAAATACAGACCCTATCCATCAGTCCCTATAGAGACAGTTCACACAGCATATCTCTATCACACAATGCAGTTTGCTGTTCCCTTCCTGTTTGAAAAAGAATTCCATTCATTCTGGCCAGCTGGTATGGGAATTGATGCACATTTATCTGTCATTAAAACAGAACAATATCTGAGCTTTATACATTGCTTAAATAAACCAAATAACTGTGATGTTATTGTCAGAGAGAAAAAGTTACATGCTCTATTCTGATTTTAAAGATATTAATTCGTTCATCCAGATTCATGAAACTAACAGAGGTTTTTCATCATTCCATGTCACAGAGCATAATATTGCTTCAAAAACCAGAGGTGAAAGGAAAAGAACACCAAATGTATTTTGTGTAAAAATTTTATTTTTAAGCCAGCCTCATGATTTCTTGAGGCATGCCTCTGGGCCTGTAACATTTGAATTAATTCCTTAAATGAAAATTGTTTAAGCCCAAGGCAACAAAATTCTGCAGAGGTCATCCAGCACAGCAGAATCTGGCTCTTTTGCAACTGCAGAGCTGTTGTTATAAAACAATGCAAATAAAACTGCTGGGAGAAGTTCCATATGAGAACACTGGAAATTAAGGCAAGTCAACTAATTTAACACTCATGGATGCTTGTGTTCCCTGAGGAGCCTTTGTTACAAAGGCCACTCAGAACTGCCATTAGGAGGGAAACCTCTGCAATCCACTGCAGCTGCCACATGTCCCTCTGACAGCTCCCAGCACAGTCTCCCACAGCTCAGGAACATCCTTGAGCAACCTTTCAGCCTGATTCTCCTCTCAGTTATGACTGTGCAAACCAGGACTGATTGTCAGCAGTGTTCGACCTGTGCACATCTGGGTATCTGCACCCACGTGAACTTAGTCAAGTAATAATACTCTGTATATTGAATAATGAGACTGTTACTGTGACGTACAATAATTCCAATCTCACCTGTATATATATTCATTTATAATAACATAATCACAAATATAATCTCATGGCCAGGAGATTTTTACAGTCTGTGGAAAACATGAAAAGTAGGGTTGAACAAGATAAACGAAGCAAGATTTTGGCACACTTACTTGGTACATTTTCTTTGTAATGTATTTCTTTGCTCAAATTTTTGCCAATCTGCTTTATAACATGGTCCCACAGACACCTAAGGCTCATTGGAAGGGGAAGAAACAAGAGGCCAAAGAGAAGAAATCCTTAAACCAACTTCATAGCCAAATAAAAAGCACATATGTCTACATCTCCAGTGGCTCAAACCTCTCCCTTCCTTAAGTGCAGCAATTTTGCGTGCTGAGTTTAATCAAAGAATATTTTAGATATTGATGAGCTGAAGTCTACTACTTTTACTGGGGAATCAAAGAGGAAAACTGGTGTTTATATTGTACCCTCTGTGTCCCACAGTTTAACAGTTGCCCCTCCCATAGCTGCAATAGTCAATGCATCAAACAACTCTGTCCCCATAACAGAAGAAAACCCCAGAGTCCTCTCGTGGGCAGAACATAACAGGGATTATGGGATGGAAATGGGCCATGGAAGAATGCAGAGAGACTCTAAGAGAGAGGAAGGACAGAGCTCCTCCATCAGCCAGGGAAGGGACAGGCACATCCTGGTGACCCAGCAAGAGGAAGTGTTGGATTCAGGAGTGCTAGAAAGAGGAGGATAAAAGAGATGTGCACAAAGTGGGAGAAGGACACAGAACAGGAAGAGAACAGAGAAGCCCCCATGCATGCAATGCACTGCCAGAGGCATGACCTGTACACACAGAGCCTATCAAACAAATTACAAAATGGACAACTCAAACTGACTTTCCCTGGTTCATTTCATGTAACACCAGAGGTGAGTGTGAAAGAATTCCAAAGAGGAGAACTCCGTAAATATGCACACATGACAGCTGTCCTTGGAATGACCCATGAGCTCACTGCTGGAACTTCATTAAGGCAAAGGTCTAGAGCCATCCCATCTCTAACAGCCAAAGGGTAGTTACAAAAATCCAGTGCTACAAGGGAAAGTTGGAATCTATAGAAAGACACTCCCAGACAGGTAAAAGCCTTAGGCAACACTTCCTCTTTCAAACGACTGCCCAGCACCAAATGCAGGTTCTCATGAACTGGCTGGGCTTGAAGCTGATATTTGTTCAACAATTGACGTTTTTTCACACAGAACTCCAAAAGATTATTTGGCAAAATAATCACCATTGGAGAGAGAGCTTCATTATTAATGCAAACAGCTCGCTTTCTCAAATTACCAGATTTTGCAAAAGGCATGAACTTGTGGGTTTTGACCCAAGAATGCAAAGTACATGTTCATTTAGAACACACACAAGATGGTATTAAGGAAGCTGCTGTGCACCACTTCAGTACATGGACAGATCACATCCAGTCAGGGTGACACTGTAAGACACAATAAAACACTGACTGAACCTGAACTAAACACTGTACTTTAGGGATTGATTTTAATTCCACTGAAATCACTGATGTTAGCAAACAGCTAATCTGGCTCTTAGCATGGTGACTGAGGGAATAATCAAAAATGAAAAAAACTGCTTCACCATAAATTCTGCAGCTTAAATTCACAGACAAGAATTTTAATTTCCAAGTAGGGTACAGGAAATCCACAGGATGAGAGGGAGTTCATTGCAAGTTGTGACAGAGGCACAGTGCTCCCTGTAAGCAGTGCATCTGTATCTTATCTGTGGTGTGAGCTCCAGTTATTTAATACTATAGACAATGGCATTCTGGTTTACATTTTCTCCTGCAAATCTGTGTGTCCCACTCAGCCTGCCCACTCATTTCTTCAGTAGCGCACCTGATTTTAAATTACCCATCATGACAAAAATAGGTTTTCTATAATTACATATTATAGTTTTCTATAATTACTCCCATATGTACAAACATAGACACATGTTCATGTATCTGAGTCTCTAGGTTTCAGGTATAAAGTTTCTCATAGCCCAGAAGTTCCCAAAAGCTGTTACTATTGATTTGGCACAGGTGTTAAGAATAATTAAAGATATAGGGGATATCATTATTCAGCCATCCGTCAGTGGAAATCACATTAAAGCAGAGTCACTTTCCATTAGGCTTATTACATTACTGCCAGTAAGGCCACTGGTACATTTGATTTTCTACCATTATTGGAACAGCTTCTTCCTGGGTCACTCCCAATTTACCAATAACTGTAACTATTTCCAAGCACCACCTCCATTTCACATGTTTGGAGCTGCACTGTCTATTCCTGGGACAGCTGAAGTAGTCCTGGCCCTATAAGCCACTTGTGGATTTTCTCTGCCAGAGAAGCCACCATATGGTCAACAGCTACTGCTGGAGCTTTCTGCTTGTAGCCACAGGCTCTGGCCTCTCACACATCCAGCTTGTTTGGGTATTTTCCATAGTTTGAGCAGATGGAGAGCTGCTGCTACACTGAACAAAGCTGATTTCCTTAGGAAAAAGAAAAAAAAGTTTTCTGTTGGATCTATTTGACATTGGTGCATTTTTCTTTCTTGAAGTATTGTCCAAACACAGTTTATTCACAGAAACTAGGTAAGTGGTCCCAGACATGTTCTACTTCTAAATATTACCACAACAAGCTGAACTATTTCACCCCAAATGATTACATTTTGTGCACAAAATCTGTTTTGTGGACCTACATTTTTTTCATTACAGCAACATCATGAAAATTCTGATTAGGTCCAGTAAACAGAAAAATCTTTGTCAACAGTATTGAGAGGCAGAAAGATAAAGCTGTGGTTAGGGTAATGGGCTTCTGGATTTAATTCCTGGCTTTGCTGTAGACTTTCTGCATGACTTTGGCTAAATCAGCAGCAACCATCCTAGGGAAGCCCAGTTTCTGCTGCCATGCCTGTCCCTAGCAGCAGGCCCTCTGAAGCCCTCCCTAAATCAGCTGTAAGCCACAGAGGAGCAGCTGACAAAACAAGCTTCCCAGGGTCTTGGTAGACTGTGGGCTACAAGAAGTTGGAGCTTTAAGATGCTATTATTGTCCAGAGCCTATTCTCTCAACAAGGACATCAGATTACTCACCACCCAAGCTTTCTCTTTCCTGGCAAATAAAATCCTATTTTGATCTCAAGGCTGCTCCTCCAGCTCATCCACAATACTGCACCTTCATTTTCATTGCCTCATTTCTCACCCATCTTTTCCTTCTCCCAGTAAATCCTCTTGCAGCATGTCCATTTCCTAAGTGTGCAGTTCCCTGTCACTGGGGCTCCAAAAGATCTCATATTATGTTGCTATAAGCACAAAACAGCAAATGAAATATGATTATGCAAACTGGCTTTCCACAGCCAGCTGTCTAGCCACCAAAACTAAGTATTGCCAGCTATTAATGATATTGTGTCTGGCTGAGATTGGCTGAGGATATTTAACAAGACGCCACTATGAAATTGGGGTGCAATGCCACAAGATTATTGTAGCTTCAGATTCTCAAAATTGAAATCTTAAACCACAAAGAATTTAATAGTGTTGGTGCTGCATGCTATAAATCTTAGAGAAAACAGTTTAAAAGAATGATGTAGATGTAGCTATCTACTCCTAATCCTAGTATTTTGAGAGCCATCCATCTACATATTTTCCCTTTCCTAATGCATTATCTAGCAAGCTCTAGCCAGTCTTTAAGAGATAGCAAGTAACAAAATATAAAAAATATATAAAGACAAATGCTTGAAACTGCTTGAGAAGTGATAAAAACATAATAGATGCTATGCCGCAGAAATGTGCATGCTTGAAGCAGCACACCAGGAAATTGAAAAGCATTAGCCATTCACACAACAAACAATGAAGTAAGTCAGAAACCTACAATACTGAAACATCATTTTACAAGGGCATTTACAGAGCTGACATCTGTTATATCCAGTGGATTTCCTAGAAAGAGGTCATCTCATTGTAAGGAAAAAAGTCACTTAAGAATGCACTTAACAAAAGAGTTTATCTGATTTTATCAGGTGGGCTACAAAGCTCCCATATTGTCTATCCCTTTGCAGGCAGCACTACATCCATGGTAATTATCTTTAAATATTTTTGCTTGGAAACGGAGATGATAAAAAAATCAAGAAATATGGCATTACAAGCAGACATCCAAACGGTGTGCAACAGCCAAAGGATGCATTTGCTGGACAAAACATTCACTTGTACTGCACACAGGAGGCCTTTCTGGTGATTCAGACAGTGCAGTAAGAACGTACTTGGAGCACATGTTCTCCCAGAACGATCTGGGCAGCCGCCTCGGGAGCGCAGCACGGAGGGAAGGCTGTGGAGCAGACACCGAACCTGTGCACCACAGCAGACATTCGCACGGATGCCATAGACCTTCCCCCGTTCGACATCTTTGCTGAGCGAGATTTCCCTTGCCCGGAGCAGCACTGCCACACTCCAGCGGTTTGGGACCACCCAGGCGGGGTCACCGGGGCAGCGCTGGGTGCGTACCCACCCTCCGTGGGTCCCCCACAGGGTCCCGAACCCCCTCCGTGCCCAGGACAGGCTCTCAGCTCTGCAGAGCTGCGGGGGCTGCTGGGCACAGAGCACCACACCTGGCCCCAGGGCTCCATCCCCGGATACAGGACACAATCTCTGGATACGGGACACCACCCTGGCCCCAGGGCTCCATCCCCGGATACAGGGTACCATTCTTGGACACAGGGCACTGCACCATGCCCGGCCCCAAGGCTCCATCCCCGCATACAGAGTACCATCCTTGGATACAGTGCTTCTTCCCCGGATGCAGGGTACAATCCTTGGATTAAGGGCACCCTCTCTGGGCACACACCCACGGTGGAGAACGAGCTCAGGCCTCGCCCCCACATCCCGCGGGGGCCGCCGGGGCGCTTCCAGCCCCCGCTCCCGGCCCCGGCTGCCCTGCAACCGGGCAGAGAAGGAGAAGGACGAGAAGAAGAAGGAGGAGGAGGAGGAGCCGCCCCACCAGCCGCGGCAGCCCCGGCCCGCCCGTCCGCCTACCTGATTTGGGATAGGTGACAATCCAGACGTCGCTGTCCCTCACCGGGAAATTGGCGATCTCCTCCATCTTCCCGCGGCAGAAGGGCGGTAGCCGCACCCCATTGTACTCGAAGTACTTGCTCTCGAACTCGCAGGGCGTGCTGGGGGTCTCGGCCTCGCTCTCCGCCATCCTCTTCCCTGCGGGCCGCGGGGGAGGCCGAGGTGCGCGGGCCGCGGGCGCTCCGCCGGCAGGGAGGGAGGGAGGGAGGGAGGGATGGAGGGAGGGAGGGATGGAGGAAGGGAAGGAGTCGGGGAAGGAAAGGGGAGGGGAGGGAAAGGGGAGGGGAGGGGAAGGGAGGGGAGGGGAGGGGACGGGAGGAGAGGGGAGGGAAGGGAAGGGAAGGGGCGGGCGAGCGGCAGCCGCGGCCCAGGCACAGCCCCGCGCACGGCGGGCGGGGGTCGGCGCACGGTGATGTCATTGCGGGCCGGCAGGGGATGGATGGATGGATGGATGGATGGATGGATGGATGGATGGATGGATGGATGGATGGATGGATGGATGGATGGATGGATGGATGGATGGATGGATGGATGGATGGATGGATGGATGGATGGATGGATGGATGGATGGATGGATGGATGGATGGATGCCGGCCTCACCTCCCCACTCTTCTCCGGACGCGGTCGCGGCAGAAGCGGCGGCGCTGGAGGGAGGACTTGCAGCCATCCCCGTTTCCACCCAGCCCGCGGCGGTGCCGAGGCCTCGGAGAGGGCAGGTGGGAGTGCTGGGGAGCGCAGGGGAGAGGGATGAGCCGCAGCCGCCAAGTGCCCGGGGGCTCATCCCCTCCCTTGCACCGAGACCAGGCATGATCCATGGCAGGGGCAGGTAAGACAGTGACAAAGGGGAGCACACCTGCTTTTTTCAACAACAAAGATTATTTGCTCCGTGCACTACTTCTGTTTAAGCCCGCACCTACTTTCCACACAGAATGCTCTTTATCCTGGTTTCCCTATCCCAATCTCTTGGATGCCACCTCTGTGTATCCAGTGGGGTAACAGCTTTCATTTCAGCCTAGGGCATCTTTCAGGTGGGGCTCAGGTCTCAGCGCTCAGTGGTACCCAACACATCTAAAAATGTATTTGTGCTACCAAAAGAAAGGTGTGGCTGGTGTGGCTGCCTGGTCTGGCATGAGTGAAAAGCCAGCAGTATTTCAACAGAATTAAGACTTCCCTTACTTCTGGAAGCATCAATGAAGAACTTTGGTTCAGTTTACTCTTACTTGTCTTATAACAGCTGCTTTATTTTTTAATTGTGTTTCTTTCTGTGATGGCATTAAAACACAACAGATTTATTTTTTTTTTTTAAACCTTCAAACCATATGGAGATAAGTGCATTTGAAAGAAATAAAATAAGCATATAAAGGTGCAGCAAAGGAAGGGAAGAAGGTACAGTTGCTTGGAAAATACATATCTAAGTACTAGGAAGTAAATGATAACAGCTTATTTCAATTACATTTTCTAAACTGTAGAGTTTGTGCATCCCGTCAAACTCTCTCTTCTACAAAAGCAACCTTGGGAAGAGTAGCAGCCTAAATGGTTGAGCAGTAACTGCTTTCAGGCTTTGTAGATCTACCCACCAGCATGCATAAATCAGTATTTTTACGATAGTCTACTTATATCTGTTCATACTAAAAATAAACTGCAGATATTAAACCTATGGTTAGGGCAGGTAGGAAAAGTATGTCAAAATCTAACCTCAAAAAAGACTATTTCATTGACTGGAAATGCTTTGCAGGGATGTGTTAGGAGAAAAAAAACAACAGCAACAACAACAACAAACAAACTCACACTCAAAACCCAACAATATAATTTTTTAAATGGAAGGGCAGTTGGAATGTGGCTGAGAAACCAAGTTCACTGGAGTAACTGCACTTGTTTTGACTGTTTCTGTGTTGCAGGTGCAGTAAGTGAGGATGTTGGATCTGTAGTGCACAAATTGCAGAGCTGATGTATGCCTGTGGATGTTACACATCAGGGTTTAATGCCTGTGTGCAGATCACTGGTCCAGTGTTTACTCAGACCTTCCATACCTGAGTCACATCAGATCTGCTGGTATTCCAAGACAACCGAAACACAAAATGCATGGAAACTGTTTAGGAATTTCCTGTTAAAACAGACTGCAGCCAATAGATTCATCATTCAGAAACAGGGTGATGCTGGCAGATCCTCATTCAGGTACCCAAGAGTTTATGCAAACGACCTGAGGATGGTCCAGTGTAAAAGCTAAATAAAAATCAAATATGCTGTAGCAGATGAACCATCCTGAAGTGTTTCACTTACTCCCAAACTAGACAGGACTCATTGAATGAATCAGAATATGTAGCTTGTAAAGTGATGGAGAAAAAACTTCAGACTCTCTCACAGTGATGTCAACTGGGACCGACATCAGTAGACACATCTCTGTATAAAACTTGGCTAAGAGGAAACTAAGGAGTAAATCTTAGATGAAGAATGAGACACCAGCCTTGGGAAAATGTCATTTTCAGACTTTCAAAAGTAGAATTTAACCCTGGAAAAAAAGCCTGTCAGTTCCTCTGCAGCTTTGCTGTGTTTGTAATTCTGTGGTCTGTCACTACACAGAATGCTCTTACACCTTCGTACTCCTGAAGAGTCAGGAGATGTCTCCCTGCTGCTGCTGCCAGATACTGTAAAGAATGTCCCTGTCTTGAGGTGTGTGCACACTGATGCTCATACAAAAATGGCTTTCAGCTTTTGAAATACATCTGATGAACAAAGCTAAACCTGGCAATATTTTGCCTTCCCTTTGTATTAAAATACGGTAATAGAAACTTGCATCAAAGCTGGAGGGACGTGTTCTCAGAAAGATGAACTGCCCAGGAAGATAAAAGCTAACTGCAGCTCATCTTTAGACATGGCTCCTGTAGGTATTACATGAAGCTGATGCAGTGTTACCCTGATAACAGCATGAGATGTTGGATTAATGCACCAGATTGATGTTTGTAAAATGCTGCTGCCTGTTGGCCACTGGTATTTGTTCAGTGAGGACACATGAACTTTCAGGAATGTTTCTCACTGACTCACACCAAATGTGAGCCACAACAGTGGGAGGCTTGAGCACATGATCCTAACACAGCATTTAATTCTTCTGCTGTCAGTGAGGCTGAGGATCAAGCTGTTAATCAGCACTGACCATCTTTTTTCTTTTTCTTGTACCTGTAACCAGGAATGAGTGTTCTGGCCTTATAGCCAGAATGTTAAGGAATATGATCCCTTTTCTGCAGTCTTTCTCATTTCTGTGTAGCCTTAAATAACTCAGTCTCCCTGTGCTTTAATTTCCACCTGTCAAAATGGTGCAAGGATTGTAATCCACCTCAGGAAGCTGTCTGAAGATAAATATCTTGCCTCCCATTTCCAAATCACAAGATACATGGTCTTTCTAGAAGACAAGATCAATGCCAATCATGATTTCTTTGATGTGATCCTAATCAATGCAATAGGATGCAAGGATTTGTATTTCTCTCTGAAATGTTCTGAGCTGGTACTTGACAGAACCAGTTGCAGGGTGCCCTAGGCTGTAGGAGACACTCAGTGTTACATTCAGGAGCAATGCAAATCACTCACTGTGCCAGCTCTGAGGCAGGTCCTTCCCAAAGAATATCTTTCAGAAATTTATAGTGTTCCTAAATTTATACCCTAGATCATTTCACATTGATCAGACTTGGATCATGACTACATGTAGATGTCATGTGTTATCTTTACCCTTAACCCCACCCTTCCCAACAGGCCAGGTAGAGACTTCCAGACAAGGCAAGCTTGCTGTACCACCAGCTTCAACAGAATTAAAAAAAAAAAAAAACAAAAAAAAACCAAACAAACAAAAAAAACAAAACAACAACAACAACAAAACGTGATCTCTTTGCATCATGTACATTGTGCAAGAAGTGAGGGCAGGAACACATAGAGATGAGTAATGAAAATACACAGCAAGTTGATTTCTGCAAGGGAAAAACACTGGAGATGCGTCAATATTTTCAGTGCCTCAAAGCAAAGATCACTTGAGAGGAAGATGAGCAGTGAATAAGTCAGCACTGCTTTGCTTTCCTGAAAGTTCAGAAGTTTTTTTAGACTCCCAGCACAAATTGTGCAATGGTAATTCCACTAGACAAAATGGTATGGGATACCTTGCATAGCTGTAAATATTTTCCCCAGTGGGCTTTACCTACCTGAAAATTTCTGTCTGTATTCCATACTCCTGTGGTGTTGAATTTGTGGCTATTTTTAAGACCAAGTTTTATTCACAAAACAGACAATTTTTTAATTTGGGCTAATTTTTGTTGCATAACTGTTTATGGCTACAACTAAGCCACAAGGAAAGAAGACTTGTAACCTAATCTTCTCTAGTTCTGATTGGAAATATTCATAATGTGCATAATTGTAAGCATTTAGTACACTAGGAAATGCAGAGGACTGAGTGGCTTTTGGACATGCTAATTTCTTTCTTGCTACATAATAAAGATTGTGCAGCTATCTCATGTGGAGCTAATTTATTTTTGAGGTACCTGATATGACCAATAATGATTCAGTACCACACAAAAAACCAAAACCAAACCAGTTCTGTGGGAGTTTCATGGTTATGATTGCAGCACCACAGGAACTGATAGAAGGTGAGCTGGTTGTTCACTGGCTGCTTTAGCCCTGTGGCTGAGAGTTATTTTTTCTTCTGAATTTAACTACCTCGAAGCAAGCTGCTTCAGAAGTAACTCAAATACTAATGTTGTCCCTGATGAGAAATGGTGAGAAAACCTTCATTTGTATTATGCTTCTAAAAGTATGAGTTTCAGTAACATTTCTTACTATATAAGTGGACTGCTGTTAGCACTTGAGAAATTGCAACCTAGATTTTCACCATGTTTTGCTGAGGCTTTTTGGTGGCAGCCACTGTAGTATTTAAAGGACATGTCTTCTTTCTGACCATGCCTGTTGCTCCTTGTGCAAAGTGCAGTCCCTGAAGTCTTGTGTGGTATGGGAAGGGAGAAAACAGGCTCTTCCCCTCCTCTTACTTGTGCTGCTTTGGGCTGGAGTGGAGTTAGTTTCCTTCCCAGGGATTGGAATGGGGCTGTGGTTTGGATCTGTGCTGCACACAGGGCTGATAACACAGAGATGTTGTTGCTATTGCTGAGCAGGGATTGCACAGAGCCAAGGCTTTTCCTGAGCCTCAAAGGCCACGCTGGGGAGGGGCTGGGGGTGCCTGGGAGGTTGGCAGGAGAAACAGCCAGGACAGGTGACCATGGCTGAGCCAAGGGATGCTCCAGACCCTGTGACATCATGCTCAGTATGTAAAGGAGGAGGAAGATGGAAGGAGGGGATGTTTGCAGTGATGGTGTATGTCTTCCCAAATCGCTTTTCCTGGGGAAGGGGCTCTGCTCTCCTGGAAGTGCTCAACCCATGGGAAGCAGGGAAACAATTCTTTGTTTTGCTTTGCTTGTGTGTGCAGCCTTTGCTTTTCCTATTAAGATGTCCTTATCTCAACCCATGGATTTTCCAGCTTTTACCTTTCTGATTCTCCCCACAATCCCACTGGTGGGGGAGCGAGCAAGCAGGGGCTTGGGTCTGGCTGGGGTTGAACCATGACATTACCACAAAAAGTCTGTTCAGTAGGGAGCAGGAAGAGATGTGAGCCATGCCTACAGCACCACCTGCATAAGGATTGCATATGGCATGGAGGGAACAGCCAACCAAGAATGGCTACTAAAAAAGCCTCACTGAACCTTCCCTGTGTGTAAGGCTCCACAACTGGTTCTGTGAGAGCAGCAGTGTTACTTCACCATGTCCTCAATGTGCCCAGGAGTCTGTAAGAGGTTAACAAACCACATTCTACTGTACATTTCTGCCTGCCAGGCTTCAAGCCCACTCTGCCCTGAAAGTTGTGAAGTGATGCACAAGTGGAAGAGAAGGCTTTTTAACTTGCACCTGCTATGCTTGTAAATTAGGCAGTTCATCTTTCAGTTGCCAAATCCACAATCTGACTATTGCGAAGTTAAGAGATCCTTGGTTCCAGACCACCTCCAGCTCCACCCTGATCCTAATACTTATAGCTAAGAATATAGTTCTTCAGACAGTCTGTCACAAGGACTGTGGTACAATATCTGCTGGCATGTGGTAGTATCATTATTATTCTGGATACATCATCAGCTGAAACCGCCCGAAAATAGCTCAGATGTAACGTGTTTTCTGCTAAAGGCTGTAGTCATCTCCTGTGGGTGGACCCATAATGAGGAGAGAGGTCACAGGCTTTCAAGAGTATGTCATATATTCAGGTGTAATATGATTTATCTTACCCAGACTCATTAATTAGGATGACAAATGATGTGTGTTTTTTCTTACACCATATATTATAACTTCAGTTTGCCAAATATATTTTGGAGCCTTTGGAATATAGGTACCTGTGATTATTTCTAATTACTTTTCTAATCACAGTTTAAGTACTGAGTGCTAAGAGAGCACAGGTGCTGGGTTAACAAAAAAAAAAAAGGCTACAAAACATTAAGATTGCAATTTAAGTGCTCAGTCCTGAGTATTTCTCATCCATTTCCATGGTAATTAGGGATGGAATTTGGTCTCTAAAAAGAGGACCAAGACAAATCAGATGTATGCCAGGAGAGAGAGTATTGTTCTGAAGTTTCAGCATGGCAATGGGAAATAGAAGTCTTAGTTTTTAATCCCAGTTTTGCTCTAATTTACTCAATCTTCCCACCAAACTTCTTAAACCTTCTCTTTCTGTACTTATAAAATGTAGTTAATATCTTAGTGTCGTGGAATCTTTTTAAAAAACATGTAGATGTGCTTATGGACGTGGTTTAGTGGTGGGCTTGGGTGAGAATGAAGGCCCCCCATGCTTCCTGTGGAAGCTGTGTGCTAGAAAATTTTGGGGCCTGGGGTAGGGAAAATTCAGAAGTGCAGCTCAGGAGTCTTTGTTTCTTCCCTCTAGTGCTCCACAGAGTGCTGGGGTCATTGGCTGGCTTAGTGGTATGGTTGTGATCAGCCTGGGATTTAGTATCCAGCTCTAGGGACCTGCAGGTAATTTTTTTTATTAAATTTGTGGTTTTCATTCTCCTATTTGTTCTTAAAAAAAAAAAACAACACAGTAAAGAGTTTCTCAAACTGTCTTGAATTGCACTGAGTATGCATAACAAATACATCTCAAGCTGTAACTGAAGGTCTGCTACACATAATTGAAGGTATTCTATTAAGCAAAATATTAAATAGAAGTCAGGAAAGATTCAGCTCCCACTGAATCTTTGACAGTACTTTGAAATGGGTAGCAAAGGGGATTTCTTTGGATACCTTTGAGAAATCAACATGAAGTAAGCCAGAAGCCAGGCCTAAAGGACCTATGAGCAGATGAACATGAGAATTTCAGCTGCTGTTAGTACACATAAAAACCTCCTGGTCAACTTGGCTCCAAGACAGAAGTTAAATCAGTGATCTGTGTTCTGAAAGGCTGTGGAAGGAAGAGTTTCTCCACTTTCCTTGTGAAGGTAGATCATCTGGAAAGGGGTTTACTCCAATTGCAAAAGCAACTCCATGCATTTTACACAGTTAGGATCTGTCAGAACTAGAGAAACAGAACAGAGTTCCTCAATCCCAGTTATTCAAGCTAGCACAATACATAGAAATTGGTTCTCTCAGTCTCTGAATGCCAAGCCAGAGCACCTTAACTTTTGCTATTGCTGCTGGAGGTTCACAATGCCATTAGGTAGTGAGGTGCAGCTGGTGCTGGTGTGCCAAGCATCTTATGCTTCACAATAGCTCTACTGTCATTTTTGAAACAGTCACTGGGAAAAGGAAAATGCACAGGGCCACTGTCTAAAATTTAACATCAGTTAAATTGTTCAAGTCCTGACCTATTTTCTTTCTCAGCTATAGTCTTCCATAGTACAGCCTGATCTTGGTTTTGCTTAGAAGCTGAAGCTGACTAAGAATATGAGCTGAGTATAAGCTGCAGTTTCTTCACTTGTATCACTGTGAATTTAAGTCATCTAATACACATAATTGCCCCTTTTGCATCTTTTAAGCATAATTTCCTACCTACTGTGTTCCCAGAAAGGTGGTGGATGCATCATCCCTGGAAACATGGGACTCTGAGCAGCTTGATGTTGAAGATGTTCCTGCTCATTGCAGGGTCATTTGTAGATGGCCTTTAAAAGATCCCTTCCAATCCAAGTGGTTCTATGATTCTGTGGTGTTCTGGATTGCTGCTGAAGGCAAGGCTTTCCTTTGCAACAAGGGATTTAAAGACTTCAGCTGCCGTGGCACATTTGGGCAGGAAGCATGCTCTGGGGAACATCTGCTCTGCCTTGCACATGTACTCCCAAATCCATTATCCAGCTTCTCTTCTTATTCATAACAGAGGGCCTTATGCTCTAAAAACAAGAATGTTTACTAAGCTGCTTAGGTATTTACAGGCGCTGAGACTGTGAGGTTCTCCAAAGCACCACAGTGTGTTCACTCCAGGCTGTGCTGAGCAAGTGGCCTGCCTTATTCTTGTCTAATTTAGTTTTCAGATGGAGCACTATCTTTGACTGGAGTCGCTGTTTACTCCTTACTGATGTGACCTTTACCTGAAGAATGAACTATTGTCTCCAAGGGACAGGGAAGGAGCAGTAAATGGCTCCTGGCAATTACAAAGAAGTGTACAATTTCTTACACTGCAATTTTACACGGTGCAATTTGCATCCACACACTGAAACCACAGCAACTGATGCAACTTGAGATGCTTCTCTCTCTGTCAAGAGGGTGGTTTCCAATTGAGAGCTACAGCTGTGACTACCAGAGGCCACCCCTCAATACTAGGGACACATTGAACACAAACTGCATTGTTTTCCACCTATCTGTCACAGGGATGAAGTAGGCTTGGTTTTAAATATGGATTTGATTAAAAAGGAGGCCTTTTAGCCTGAATAAATTATATATGCAAGGAGAAAACCAATAAACAGAAGAAAGAGTGGCACTTTGGCTATAAAAGGGAGTCTATTTTCCTCCCCAGTTCTAGGTGATGCATGATCCAACTTCTGTAACTCTTGCTTAAGCTATCCTTTAGCTAGACTGTTGCGTTTACAAAAGCCAGACATATGTCAAATGGGGTTAGGGAAATTTAGCAAGAAATTCAGCCTGCCAGATTTTGAAAACTTGACCTGAAAGGGAGTGTTCCTTCTTGCCCAACAAATTAATTCCATTCCAAGTTCTCATACACCTGGTGTTGATTTCTCGTGATTTATACCAGCATTACATTCCATGCTGTTACATGTAAATGAAGCTGGGAAAAGATTAATAAGCTAGTTAACAATTTGGTTTAATAGGTCTGGCTTTGGAATTGAGAAACCAGCACCCACATTGCCTGTGCCTTCCAGCTACTGAGAATGTAAATTCTCTGTTGGGAATAGGTCTGCACTAATCTGTGCTAAACCTGCTCTCCAGATTGCTGCTGCTGTTGGCATCACAAAGGAAAAAACTTTAGGGTAAAGCAAAACAATATTTACTAGACTACTTGTCACATTTTAACTGTAAATACTATAACACCACTTTTTGCTCTGTGTCAATTTATGTCAGTTAAATACTTGAGCAGTATGTTTTTCCTCCTGCAAATGTCTAGTGAGATATTGCCCATTAGATCATGACAAAACTTAGTTTTAAGTGCAAAGCCTCGAGCAAAAAAGATCTGTTTATGTAGTGGATGACATACTGAATTTATACAGACCAATGTTTAAGAAAAACAGAAAAATATCTATATTAGGATCATTCTCTCATAGAACTGGTCCCTGTTGGAACTGCAGGGCATTCTTTCTTTGACCTAGACTGTGCACTGCTGATGGGCCACAGCACAGGAAAACACATAGAAATCTGGTTATCTTGGAGACAATTTCATGTCCATTCTATTCTGGGAAAGTTAAAGAATTTTATAACCTAATACTCAATTAGTAGTACATGGTGACCAGGATGAGAATACTGAACAAATTCCCTAGGTCCATTAGAGAGCAGCATGTTGTGGATTCAGCCAAGAGATCTGGTAAATTTTAAGGACAGCTTTGGTCTGGTTTGCTTTCTCAGGAAGGGAAAAGGAATTAATTATGTTGTAGATTTGAGCACTGAGACTGAAGCTCTGGATTCACTAAAGCTGTCACTACCATAGATAGCATGGAAGGAAATGGATTCATCCCCTCAGTAGGGGACATCATGGCCAGTTCATAGGACTGGGAGTTGAAGGAAGGTTTTATCAGTTTTAGCTGCATTTCAAAAGGCTTTTTGAGGTCTTGGGCTGTGAGAGGAAATTGAGGTCTCTAAAACTCAGGATGAATGAAGTGTTTGTGAGCTGTGTGGGATGTGTGGTGGGAAGGGTTTGTACAATAGGCCACCATCATTAGATATTAGACCTCTTATACTTCTAGGATTCATCAGTGAGTGATTAACAGTTGGACCTTTCCATAAAACTATGCGGAAAAATTCCCACATGCTCTTTTTGTGGGACATTGGATTAATGTAGATTATATGAAATCGTGTTTTATAAAGTGACTGGTAACTTCAGACTTGTCTAAATACTCTTTCAAACGAATTGCACCACTAGCCTACCAAATTAGAAACTGATCAGGAGGAGTGATTTGCCTTTTGGTACTCCTTAAAAGAATTATAGAATAAGAACAAATCTTTTTGACCCATCAGTGGTTACCTACATGAAAATACTTATAGCTGTAAACTCAATAAACCTCTTACTGCCCCTTTAAGAAGTCATCTATGCAAAGTATTTTTCTAGATTTTTAACCTTCCATGGGTCAGACAGCCCTTGGGGCATTGTTGCTTTCACAACTTACCCATTGCTAATAGATATTTTCTGTGAAGATAATAGATTGCTCCTGACAACAGGAGAAAGTCCTGTGATTCTCAGTATTTCCACTTTGAAAGCGCTTTGCCCAGATTAATGGGGTTAGGGCTGCCACATGTGCTGGAGGAAGGCTGGAGAGCTGCCTGGTATTGAAGCAACAGGGCAAAGAGTCTGCTGCCTACAAAGGCTGGGAGCAAAGGGAAAGGGTTTCAAAGAAAGGCAAGAAAAAGGGGGGCATTCAAGGACTTCACAGCACACAGCTGTCAAGGACCTCCTCTAGAAATAACCTCTCCTCATGTCTGGTTAGCAAACAGAAAGGGGAAGCTTTGGTTCATTTGTTCTTTATTGTGTTCTCAATTATGTTACTAAACATACCTCAGGTTCTGTAACCATGAGATGTGAAATACAACCATGAGCATACAGAAAAACTAACAATATAAGCACTGAAGTACAGTTTTAGGTCTGTCACTGCATCATAGGTGTTTATAGACTGAGGTTTTATTTTATCACAAACTTAGCAGCAATAGTTTAACTGCATAGACACATTTACATTATGCATTACACTTTTCTAACCTTGGTGTCTGCTTATATTTTTCAGCCCTTTTCTGAGTACTGATGTATATGTATATGTAGATATCTATGTATTATTTTTTGTGGTATAATGGAGGTAGGCAAAGCCACATGGCCATCTGTGAGTAGAGAAATATCAAAATATGTGCCTTTAATTATACTACAGAAACAGTTTATCCTGAAGATACAATGAAAGTTCCTGTCTATAAGGCATGATTATTTAGCTGAACTTTGAAATGCCCTGAGGAAATCATGGCAACTGTCTAGTTCTGCTTGGCAAATTTGATGCAAAATAAAGATTAACACTACTAAGTGTGTTGCTTTTTTGTTTTCTGAATATGCAGAACTTGGGCTTATGCTGATCTTGGCAACAAATAAGATTAAAAGAGGTCATCTGAAGACAAGATTGCTTATCTCAACTACCTGTATTCTTTCTTTCTCCTAGTGTCCCAGTTAATCTTCACTCATGCTGTGCATACCTAGCACTGAGGGGGGAGGGCAGTAAAGCAGTTGTGTTTCTTCTGAATTAGTGTAAATAATCTCCTTCCTTCCACAGAGCATCCAGTAATGATGGAACACTTCAGCTATGCTAGGAAAATGCCTATTTATTGATTTTGGAGAATAAAAGCTCAGAACTTGCTACAAGAGAGTGAATCCTCTGCCTGCGTGTACTGCAGTCTTCATGAGCTTCCTGTGATGTTGCTGTGAATCCTGGGAATAATCAGTATTAGCCTGGTCTCTTGTGCAGCAGGATCCATATAACCCCCTGTCCGAGGTGGCAAAGAAGGGGTTGATCTGCTTGCAGTCAGAACATCATCTTCTGCTGAGAGAAGGAGCAGTTAAATCAACAGGGACTGCTCTTTGTCTGGGTGTGTGCACATCTAGAAGGGCTCAGTGGAAATCAGTGGGCAGCAGGCAGGCTGTGACAGTTTCTCTGGAAAAGGGGTGAAACCAGTTAGGGAGTTTCCTTTTTCAGAACTTGTTTGGTGAGATCAAACTTCATGCTTTGCTTTTGAAATGGACTGAAGCAAATAAAGCTTGTTTCCTCAGTTGACCAAAGTCAGTATTTATTCAGAGAAAGGACATAGTAGTTACTCCTATTTTTTTGAGTATTATTCATTCCACAGGACAAGTCAGGACAGATTTATCACTGTGGGTAAAGTTGAAGTTAAGGGTTTCTGTGTCTTCACCAGCTAGGAAATAAGATCAGAGTCTGTCTTGTTTCATAACATAACTGACATCATGCCACAGCCAAAGACCTACAGCAAGCCAACATTCAGCAGCTGGGAAAGAAGTGGGGGGAATGGGGAGTAAAGGGAAGTGGTGTGACATTGAGGCTTAGATTCCTAAATTAGAATGGGCTAGGGAGGAAGAGAAAATTATTTTGTGCCTTTCCAGTGCGTGGACAGGAACTTAAGGCCTGAGAAGATGACAATTACTGTTTTGTACACAATTTAAGATGGTTAAAAGTGTAACCAGCCTGGTCCTCAGCAGCATTTCTCAGAAGGTACATGTACAGACATCAGGAGCACATCAGGGACATCTGCCTGGGATATACAGAGAGCAGACTGGGTGGATGAGAATGGGCAGGCCAAAAAGCCCCCACCCCTTGGTCACTCTTGTCACAGCACAGATAGGAGCTGTAAAAGGCTCTGGACTTCTGAAAGAACGGGCACAGCAGCAGCCTGTTCCCACAGCATGTTTTTTGGGGAATGGCAGAGGGAAGAATGAAGGCCAGTCCCTCCCCATGCCAGAGCCAGCTCCCTGACCCACTAACCATCTTCAGCTGGCACGCTGCTGTGTCCTCTCCCTTGCACACCCAGAAGAGGGAAGCAGGGGCTGCCCACAAGTCACAAAGTGTTTGGAAATGTGCCTCAGCACCTGCAGCCTGCCCTGACCCTGCTGTAAGGCTACAGACAGAACCAGCTGGCTCATGCCAAGGAAGCAGAGCCTCCCTCTGCTACCTGCTTACCCTTTCCAGTTCAGCTTTCTAACCCAGCTCACTGATCACCTTCATCGTTCTGAAGTTAGCCAATACTGTTGGCTAAGCCTAAAATCAGAGAAGTGCCAGGAGAAGGAAGGGAAGACATGGAGCATACAAACATGGAAGCAGAGGAGGAAGGAGCTGAGCAATCAAGAGCAGGACAGGGGACTAAAGGGATGAAGTACAAAGTAACAGGAAGCCAAAAACCCTTGGTCTTCCAGCAGAGCAGAGCTGGGAAAAATGTCAGGACTCCTGTACAATTTCTGGTACAAATTTTACAGTTTTTCTCACTGGAAAACATCACTGAAGTAAAAGGGAGCCACTCCAAATAAAAGTATTTTTCAAGCAGAACAGTTTACTGGTTTTGAAAACAAATTCACCAGCACATTTGAAAAGTGAATGCAATGATTTGCAGCAGTTGAAGAACTGGACCTGGCAATTACTTTAAATGCTAATACCAGTAGATAGAGACTGTGACCAATTCCCACCTTGTCACACAGCTCAGAACACTGAGTGGTATGTCCAGTCTTTCCTTGGATGGGGATGGGGCCTCAACCTCCCTGGGCAGCCCCTTCCAATACCTGAGCACCCTCTCCATGAGGAAATTCCTCCTGATGTCTGTCCCCGGACACAGCTCAAGGCTGTTTCCTCCTGTCCTGTCCCTGTTCCCTGGGAGCAGAGCCTGACCCCCCCCCCCCCCCAGCTGTCCCCTCCTGTCAGGGAGTTGTGCAGAGCCACAAGGTCCCCCCTGAGCCTCCTTTTCTCCAGGCTGAGCCCCTTTCCCAGCTCCCTCAGCCCCTCCTGGTGCTCCAGCCCCTTGCCCAGCTCCGTTCCCTTCCCTGGACACGCTCCAGCCCCTCGGTGTCTCTCGTGTGCTGAGGTTCCCAGAAGTGCCCCAGGATCTGAGGTGTGGCCCCAGCAGTGCCCAGCACAGGGGACAGTCACTGCCCTGGCCCTGCTGCCACACCATGGCTGGCACAGCCCAGGTGCCATTGGCCTCTCGCCCCCCTGGGCACACCTGGGCTCATGTCCAGCCGCTGTCCCCAGCGCCCCCAGGGCCTTTCCCAGCTTTCCAGCCCCTCTGCCCCAGCCTGGAGCTGCAGGGCTTGGTGTGACCCGAGGCAGGACCGGGCCCTTGGCCTTGCTGACCCTCGGACCACTGGGCTGGCCATGGGTCCAGCCTGTCCAGATCCCTGTGCAGAGCCCTCACATCCTCCTTAAACTTGTTAGGATTCCTGGTCAAGTGGGGAGTTGAACAAGTTCTTGGTTTCTGCTGTACTGATCATTTGCCTACTAAAAGACTGGATCATATCTACATGAAAATGAAACCAATCAACCTAGGTGAATATTAGACCAACCAAAGGAGTTGAGTGTTGGTGCCTTCACCATTTCATCAGCTCTCTTGAAACACTTGGTCCCTTGGCATAAAGTTTACCTAGTGTTAAGGCTGTGTCTAAATTTCTTGCACAGCGTTTGGGAAGAATAGTGAATTCTTCAAAATTCACAGCAGCCAGGGCCTTGCACAGGTGGCCTAACATAATTCACAGGAGGATGAACAGATGTTTACTTTGACCCAATGAGAGATGCACAGCTTACGTCTTCCTCACTGGCCTTAAATAACATCCTTCCTCTACAAAGAAAGAGAAAAAGCTCTCTATTCCTCTTAGAGAAGAGCTACAGGACAAAAAGCCTTCCCCAAATCCTCCTTCTTGTTCTCTAATGTAATGATTAAAACAGGTCCAGGCTGAGAAAGGTCACTTAGGACAACTCCTGGAACAAAGTGGTGAAACCGTGGCCAGCTCTAATGACTAGCCACTCTCCTCAAGCTGTATTCTGGAACAGCTGCTCCAAACTTTCAGCTCCACAAACAGGAACTTTGGAGACTTTTAGGGAAAAGGCAGGCTTCCTAAATTGTCCTTTCTTTCCTCAAAATTTTTTGGAAGCCTGGTGGCTACATAATGTATTTAGTGTGATGGGCCAGCATCTTCACAGAACAAGGGTACCTTTCACTAAGTCTCTCAAACCTGCAGTACATCTGAGTGAGCAGAAAGGTCCCTAAATGCTGTGCAGCAGACAGGGACATCACCCCTGCTGAGGCTGCCCCCACTCCTACCTCAGGTCTCCTCTGCTACGTGCCAGGGAATGACTTTCCCCAGGTCACCTGGCTTACATAAGCCCTAAGGAAGCTTTTCGATGCTGAGGCCACGGGTGGTTTGCTGTTCAGCAGCAGAAAGCTTTAAGTGGACAAACACAGATGGAAACAGATGGGAAAAAAGTTATTACCTGGCACTGCAGCTCCTCCACCCAGTCCACTGTGCACTGATGCTCATATGAGCATTGCCAGGGGTGGCAGAGGGCTGGCACTGACTGCCTAGGTTGGTACTGTTGCCCAAAAGTTCACTAGAATGTTTTGCTTTCCAAGGCAAACTGCATGAAGTCCTTTGTGCAACTTTCTGTGGCACCTGTGAAGTTGCTGTCCCTTTTGTGCTGACCTTGTGTGGTTCTCTCAACCAGCCTGTGGTTTGGTTTAGCCATCTGCAAAGTGCAACGGGCTTTGTACAACTTCCTTCCCTTCTCCAACTGGAAGGAAAAACACCCCAGGAATTTCAAATCCCTGGTATTTAAAGAATCGGGAGAACCAGGACTGCTCCAACAAAGGCCTATATTTATGCACAGCCCATATGTTTACATCACACCCACACACTCTGTTGACAACATCTTCACCTATGTTCAGCTCCATAATCTCCTCTCTAGAATTTCTTAACGCATTTTCAAATGTTAAGAAGGTGCTAATGCATGCTAAGCTGCTTACTGGTCTCTGTTTACACAAACTACCATTTTCTTTTATTACAAATGTTAGTTTCATACTTTTCTCATGAGCTTCTACCTCTTGGGGGTGCTGAATGAAGGACCAGCTGTTTCTCTGCAGAATGAGAACCTCTGTAAAGAGGTGAATATAAAATTGTCATGTACATTCCCTGGCTAATGGATCGCTGTGTGCAAAACAAGATTCAAATGCATCACAACTCTTGGGAAACATTCTGCCAGAGAAAGTGTTCCTTATGTACATATCTATATCCAGATTAATTCCCTAAATATTACTGGTCTTAGAGTTGGGAAGAGAAACGCCTAGTCTTTAGAGCAATTACAGGTTTGAAGTATTTTCTTAGGTCAAGGCCAAAAGTAATTAAAAAAAACAAGGTTGCAAGTCAGCACTGGGCATGGTCATTGCTGTATCTCATTAGCAAGATGTATAAAGCTGCATGGGATCTTTTGCAAGAAACTGTTGCAACATGCATACCAGGCCACAAAGTCATGAAACAAAAATAAAGTGAAAATATTTTTATTTTAAAAAATGGGCCATGTTCCTGTGAAACAGTATTTGGACCATATTCATGAGAAATAGTTCTAGGCTATTTGTTTCATGCAAGAATTTTGAAATTATGAAGAGTAAAGGCAATGTTTTTTGATATCAGACCTGAGAAGCAAATTTTAACTCTCAGGATTTTTCTGTTTGGCTTTGAGAAGGAAAAACACAGCTCACACCAAGGAATTCAAGATATGAAAATTATTTTCTTCTCCTACCTGAACCAGTTACACTGGTTTCCAGCCACCCTCAGATATGAAAATGTGCTAAGTGCTGGAGGTTTTTTCCAATAAATTGACAAAGCAAGCCTCTGGTGCCAGCACTCAGTGACTGTTGTCAGCCCTTTAGCATGAGGTGGAAGCTCCTGATGATCAGTGAGTGTGTTACATCCACTGTGCTTAAGCAGACCCTGGCCAGTGGTGCCCAGCACATGCCCCTTGTATGGTGCTCTTCTCTGCCAGCTGTCACAGCATGTTCTTGAGAGAGACCTGCTTGCAAATAAGTTGGCCAAAGGAAAATGTGCTCTGTATGTATGTCTTTTTTTTTATAGTTAACACATCCTTTGGATTATCTTTTCTAAATTAGCTTTACTGCATTTCTCCCAGAGGAAGAAAGGACTGGCAGCGGACTTTGCATTTAAACAGCCAGAATTTTTAGGGCACAGGATGCATGCACCTAGATCTGAGAACCTCCCCTACATTTTAAGGTTCAGCAACAGTCACAAAATGGTTTGCACAAAAGTACAAGCCAGGTAGTAGCACACTAACTACTGAGGACAAAGCCACCAGAGAAAGTACTTCCAACACAGCTTCCAAAATGAAGATCCCTGTTTTGTAAGAGCAGGATGTGTAAAGAGATTTTTTTCAAAAGCTAGGCCTATAACCCCCATGCTTCAGCCACAGAGAGCACAGGGCTCTGTCTGTACAGAATGACTTGGTGTTGGATCCTAGCAAAAGGTATGTGAACTGGATGCTTGGTTTTTGATTTTCTTTTCCTTTGGAAAAGATCATGGCAGAAGCCTCTGGAAAATACCAGAGGTTGCTTTATCTATCTGGTTTTAGGTTTTGTACACTGCCATTTTCCTACAGACTTTGCCCTGACTGGAGTCTCTTAGTCCACAGTCACAACTGCAAGTCGGAGAAAAGACCTCTTAGTTCAAAGGGTTGTGCCGTGAAGTTTGGAATCTGCACTAAAACTGCTCAAACTGTCATCATCTATGGTATTAGACATGTACAAAACAATTTTTAAGCTCATACTCTCAAGTTTCTTCAGCTTTGCTATATACAAAAATAATTACTTAGAAACAGTCACCAGGACCTTAACCTGAACTCCCAAATCTGTACTCAAAAGTCATAAAATCAGGCCCAAGGGAAAAACAGGTCACCAGCTTTCACTAAAATAACCTCTTGCCAAAGTAACCTGAGTAGTTAACCTGAGACCTTTGCAAGCTTAATGGGCCATAAGACATGCAAAGACAAAAAAATCCCCACCAAGTGCCTGAGTCTTTGCTGGTCCATATGGTTTGAAGAGCTGGAAGCCAATAATGGACCAGGAAGGATGCTTGTGCCAAGTGCAGTTTCTCTGTGAGGTTTACAATGGAGCGTAATGAGGGGATTTCGGTTGATGTTGCAAACAGACTAAAAACTATTGAAACTTCTCTTGGCAGGACGATTTCAATGTCCTTTCTTTGTCCCTGCTCCCCATTGTAGAGCCCTGCCAGGGGTGAGTGTGCACATGGGGCCTGGGCATCAGGAATGTAATGAGTTCCTTGTCCAGGTTATGGTCTGTATTTGTCCTCGGCTTGCCTCCCTCTGTAATTCAATACTTCTCCATCCCTGTGGTTCTTCATGCATTTTAAAGAGGAAAAGCTGTGTAACAGTCTCCTGGCCACCGATCCAGTAGAATTTCTCTTATTTTATTCAGCACTGGTAGGATGATACCATAAAAAGAGTAGAATTAGTATCTGTTATTGATTATAATTTCTGTGACAAATTGGCACCTTCAGAGGAACATAAGAAGCAATTACCTGAATAACAAAGACAACAGAGCTCATATTCTTTCTCCCCTGCATGCACTGAAACAAGAGGAGTAAACTTGCAGCATCCCACATAAGAGATCTTAAAGGGGATGCAAAGCAATCCCTTGGTTTTGCTTTTTGGATTCTTTTAGGCAGAGGAGAGCAAGGATTTCTATCAAGAGCCAAGGCTGTGTTACTCACCAAAACTTTGCCAACAAATGCTTTGTGTTTCTGCAGAAAATTTGCACAGCACAGCATTCCCAAAAAGGTGTTAGGCAGAGATGAGGCTTTGATATTTTTAGATTAGGTAGATGATCACTAGACAAGGTCACTTGACAAGGACACACACATATGACAGGTGTCCTGGGCTCTAGAAATTCTAGCAGGTACTTTGCTATCCTTCTGGAGAAGTTCTAGGCTGTAGGTTTGTCTTAGCACTCAGTAAATCAGACTTCCACTCCAACTTTGAAACTAGACTTCCTGAGTGATACTAGGCCAACTTCATTGCTGCATCCCTTTCCACCTCTCCTATGAAAAAAGACTATTTTGATACACCAATACACCAATCTCCTTTAAAATGCTTTACTAATGAATCCCTGAAAGCAAGAAAAGAAAAGAAAAGGAAAGAAAAGAAAAGGAAAGAAAAGAAAAGAAAAGAAAAGAAAAGAAAAGAAAAGAAAAGAAAAGAAAAGAAAAGAAAAGAAAAGAAAAGAAAAGAAAAGAAAAGAAAAGAAAAGAAAAGAAAAGAAAAGAAAAGAAAAGAAAAGAAAAGAAAAGAAAAGAAAAGAAAAGAAAAGAAAAGAAAAATACTAGAAAACATTTGCTGTTTCCAAGCAGGGCTTAGCAGTAACTTCTTGGACCTCTTTCTCTCTCCAATGACAGAAATTGTTGTCAGATTTACACAGCTGGCCAAGATCCTAGAGCTGATAATTTGTCATCTGCCCAGTACTGCTTGTCACCTCATGCTGGTGTTCCATCCTGTGTGGTTCCTTTTCCTGTAAATTATGTGCCTTCAGCTACCTGCAGGTACTTAAATAGTACTTTTTGTCTAAGGAGTTAAAGGCATCTGAAAAGGGCCTATCAGTTTCTCTCTTTCTGCATGAAATATTTTATTTAGTCCACATCTTAGGGAAACCTAAGCATACCTGTATACAGCATACCTGTATCATAATTAACATAGCTGCTAAATGGAAAGGATTAAGGGTAGTTAAATGACAAACAGAAGGTGTGTCTGTTGAGTTTATGTGCCAGACACTGGGTTGGGTCAATGTCTGCTTACAGAAGTTTGCAAGCTGCATACAAGTTTCCTGGTAGATTGTAAACCCACTGAAATATATTTGATTTTCCCCACAAGGCCTTTCAGGCCTTACTTCATATTCCTGAAATTATTTGAAAATTATTATGGCCTTGATTCAGTAAAAGATTTAAGATGTGTCTGCAACAAAGACTGCAGCATATTGTACGTGGAGTGATACTTGATAAAAACAGGACATGGTAGTTGCCAACAGTATTTGATATCAACTATAAAGTTGATCAAAAACTTGCTATAAACTTGATATAAATCTCAAAACAGCATTTTGTACAATTGCAGCAGGGTTGGTAATACTTGTGACAAGGTTGTATCACCTTTCTTGGATGAGATCCATCCTGTCATTAAGCATGTCAGCTTAAAGTTTTTTGTTTGCTGCCTTTTTTTTTTTTTTTTGTTAGAGATGTTATTTGTTAAGCTAGAGATGATGTAGTGGAGAAATTGCACCATCTATTAGAAGCAGCCCAAGAAGACACAGATACTGAAAAAGGCTGGGCATATGTGGAACAACAGTGTTGGGAACAAATTTGATGTTGTGCACTGGGTGAATTGCAATACACTTAAAAACATTGATGTAAGCTGAGATAGGGAAGGACCTGGATTTACCAGTTCATCATAGTACAGGTAATCAGAATCTGTGATTCAGCTCCCCTAGCAAGGACTGTGTAGAGCTCTAGAGAAACCCCATCTGAAGGACCAGTTGCTTTACTGGTTGGGGAGCATTTGTAGCACCTGTGTCATGACAGGAAGCCAGAGGAGCTCAGCTCCCTGAGTGTCACAGAATGGGGGATAAAGGGAATAAAATTCAGTACTCTTGCCAATGTCAGTGTTATATAGGAGATACTAATGTCAAAGGACCAAAAGCAGAGGATCAGATAGTTATGAACTGGCCATTTTACAGGAGAAATAAGACTCCTCCTGACTATTCAGGAAATGTGGTTCAGGAACAGCCTTCTAGTGACAGTTTAGGGATTTTAAAAAATATTTTCAAACAGAATTGATGTCTACCAGCAAAACTGAGTTTAGCCCTGAAAACCTACTGATGTGATAATGTTCTGAAAATCCCCTACTTGCCTGCAGTTTAATTGGCCCTGTCAGATTTCTGTAGATGTCCAGAAATGTCCCTCTGAACACCTCAGCGTCCATTTTCCAAAACATGGGTTAAGAAATGGTACTGTCCCACACTTAAGGTCTGAGTAAATAGCATGAGAGTACACATGAAGTGAATATAAAATATAGTACAGCTGGGCCTTTCCTTTAGAAGAGAATGGAAAAGCTACAGGAGTCACAATCACATTTTTAATGAAAGAAGACTCTTCTAGAAAGTGTGAGATGTGGTTGCATTTCTCTTTTCATCTTCTCCCTTCCCTGTGAACTGAAAGGGGTTCAGTCTCACACCTTCCTTTTCTCTAAATAATGGGAAGCACCTTAGAGACAGGCAGGATTGGGATTAGGACTCTCCCTGTTCTGCTCATTAAAATGGTAAATGGATGAAGCTGTATGGCCCAACAAGACAGAAGTGAGAGCTAACTGAGAAGTGGGAAAACTGGAAATATGGCCCAGTGCTTGTGGTGGTCACTTAGAGGCAGAATTACAGCTTCAAGTCCACTCAGATTGAAAAAGAGCTTGAATTCTGCTATCTTCACAGCACTGCTTTCTCTAAATGAAAGGTTTCACAACATAACCTGAACTAGGTGTATTTGGAAAGCATGAACTCCTTTTGGACTCTTCTGAGACGTTATAATGTCCCATTGTTACGATGCAATGCTGCGTGTCGGTAGCTAAAGAGGATTTCTGCAGTCCTGAGTGAGGCAATTAAATCCTGGAGGATTTCAGACATGCTGTTCTCTGTTTTATTTTCATAGTCGAGCTCTGGGGAGCTCCCTGCTGGGCAAGGTAATTGTGAATTCCCTTCTGAGCTACTCGTTTACAGGGTGAGCCTAATGGGAACTCAGGGATTTGTGGTGACAGTCACATACAAATGCCAGTTACAAATTTTAGAGGAAACCTGCCCATTTTACAGGGAGCTTAACCCTACCTGGATGTGTACAGATACATTTAAGAGAAGTTGAGCAGAAAATTATTTAGAGCATATCCCTGGCCTGCAATGCAGCACTACACTGAAATATATAACCTGTTGTTTAGGAAAATAACCCTACAGATCTGAAAGAATGAAGTCTTCAGTGTCTTAAAGATTATGAGTCCTCCAGAAGTCCACCAGTACCTGACACTAAGAGATAATGCATCAGTCAGCTGGTACTACCAAAACTCTGCCAGATTATGCTGTTCCAGACTTCAGATAGCATTTAGCTGCTTTGCTTTGAACTTCTTTCTGTAAAGTGCTGGTAGAACACGAACACAGAATTGTTCACAGATTGAAACTAAAACATGAAAACGAATTATTCTATCATCTTCCCTTTATAAGCCTAGTGTTATTATCATCATGATTTCCTTTAAGTTTCAGGAGTATTAAACAGAGAAGTTCATGCAATACGAATGCTTGCACACGCTGGCACAATGGATTCCTCTGAGCCGTGGAGAACCGGGCTGATTGCTAACCCCGCACCTCCCGCGGCCCGCGCTGGGGGACCGCTGCCGCCTCCCGCTGCCAGCCGTGCCCGGCAGACCCCACATGCCTTCCTTTGCTTCCTCACTGACCCCAAACCCCACCGTCCCTCACTGACTCCTGTCCCCACTGAGCCTCACTGACCCCGGACCCCACCGCGCTCCGTCCGGCTTTGGAAGCGCGGGGGGCGCGCCGCGCCCCTCTGGACAGCTCCGCTCGGGGCGGGGACCGGGAGACGGGCGAGGCTGAGGGACCGGCGGAGGCTGGCCGACGGAAGGGGGCCGAAGGGTCACCGAGGGAAGGGGACCGAAGGGTCTGAAAGGACCGAAGGGTCACCGAGGGGAACGAGCGACGCGGGGCTCGGGGCGCGGAGCGCACCCGCGGGAGCGCGCCCTGCCCAGGGCGGGGGCGCGAGGAGGCGGGGCCTTATTTGCATGTGCCCTCTGGTTGGCTGCGACGCCTTGTGCCACCGAGCGGCGGCGCGGGATTGGCTGCGGCGCGGCCGGCGGCGGGGGCACGGCCCCGTGTAACGCGCAGGGCGGCCCCGCCGAGCGCGTTCAGTCGACGGGTAGCCGCCGCCGCCGCCACCGCAGCGTCCTCGTTCCCACCGGCGACAATGCTGGACCACGAGGGCGGCTGGAGCGTGTCCTTCGCCGGCTGCGGCTTCCTGGGCGTCTACCACATCGGCGCCGCCACTTGCTTGCAGGAGCGCGCCCCGCACGTCATCCGCGACGCGCGGCACATCTACGGCGCCTCCGCCGGGGCGCTGGCCGGCGCCGTCCTCGTCGGGGGCGGCTCTCTGGGTCAGCAGCGGGGCCGGGGGAGCGGCGCGGGGTGAGGCGGGCGGTGGGGCGAGCCCCGGGGAAGGGGCAGGTGCGGCGGGCTCGGCCGGGCTGGGCGGGCGCGGCCCCGGGGAGCGCTCGGGCCGGGCCGGCTCGGCTCCGATTCTGTGCTGCTCCTCACCCGTCAAACGTGTGCCCTCGGGCGGAATGAAATCCGAGCGGGGTCCGTGGCGCAGGGAATGGTGTTGGCGATGCCCGATGCCGTTCCCACATTCGCGGAGCCGAAAGGTCGGAGCTCCTCCCGTGCGGGTCCCTGTGAGGGGCTTCTCCCACCGCCGCTGTCCAAAGTCCGGGAATTAACCTGGGAGAGCGGGAGGCAGCTGAGCCCTTACGCCGTCCGGAGCAAGTCGGCCGGCCCTGCTGTCGGCTGTAAACAAAGTGTTTGCGCTTCGTTGGGAAATAGAGCATCTCCCTGCACGTGAGGGGCCCCACGGCTTTATCTTGCTTCCTCCAAAGCTGCTCCTTTCTGGGCTAAGGCTAAGAGAGTTAAGGTCGGGGCTTAGGTTAGCTTTAACGTGCTTTTTTACTCTCTAATCTCGGCACGGTGTATGCTGCCCATAGGGTCGCTTAGGTGTATGATTAGAAACGGTGGATTGATTAAAATCGCTGATTTTAATTGTCACTTGAATAATAGAGGGAATCTTGTGTTGTATTTGTGCCGGATTAAAGATGTTAGTTTGAAACTAAATGTAGTGTGCTTTGTGGAATACACACTTGTTTTCTGGCAAAAGGAAAAATGCACCTTTTATCTACTTAGGGCTCGTGAATATACATTTTTCTAATCAGTTACACTTGATGAAAGCAAATCAGGGTGTTCAGGATTGCGACTGGATTGCAGTTAAAAAACTGTATGAAATATCTGGAAATCTGAAAATAGTTTTCTCTTTATACGAAAGAAATCCACTGAGTAATGCTTGTCTAGTTCATGCCTCTGCACTGATTGTTTTTGCTATAAGCACCCTTTACTGCTTTAGGACTAGAGGATTTTGCAAATTCAGATTTTGTCTTGGAAGAGAACAGTGAGTACCTCTTTTGAATTTGGAGAAGTTTCTGGGTTTTGCTTTTAAATTTTTGAGGGAAAAATCCAGTGACTAAAAAAAACAAGCAGAAATTCTCTCTAAGTACAGGAGAGCAATGCTTGTCCCTACTGCTTTAGCCACTGAGCTCTAGCACATAAGCTTAATTTCTTCAAAGTTTTAACAGTAAACTTGTGCTGCTTAATTTAATTTTGCTGTAATGTCCAAACATGATACACTTGAATTATTATCAGCCTGCTATAAGCTTTTAAAACAAATCATGTTTTTCCTCAACAGCTGGTATTTTTAGAACATACCCAGTTTTAAGTCCTAAGTAATTGTAAATCATTTGAGGAGGAAGCTGTCTTAAATATTTGAAGCACTCTAAAGCCCAGAAAATTTATATTGTTTATTTGGCAGTATGAGTTAATTACAGCTTTTAAATGGTTTAGCACTTTAATAATTAAGAGTTGTAGATTTCAAACCATTACCAATCTCGTATGCCAACTGAGATTTATGATTTTTCTCTAACTAATAGAATATGTGTGTGGTCACTGTCCAAGGTAGCAGATTCCATGGGCAACTGTGTTCCTACTGGGGACATTAAAAAAAAAAAAAAAAAAAGGTATCACTTGGGAATGTTGGAAGACAATTGAAAATCAGCTACATTCTAAAATCTGTGAATTGCTGTAAATTGATAAAACTAACAAGGCATTCCCATGGTAATTCTTTGAGATTCTAACTGTGGTGTTTTGTGAGCTTGTGTGAAAGCAGAGGATGGTAAATAATTTCTAAAGAAACAGTGTTTTACAATGATAAGGTGTGTTGTGTGAATTTGTATTGCATGCCTCTCTTACTGCATATTGAAGTAGATCAGAGTATTTGTGGTTCCTGCAGCTGGAGGTGTAAGTAAGTCCTGTGGTTTTTTTCACAGTTGCACTTTACTGTGGGTAGACAGAGCCCAGCTCTTCCCAGAGGTGAGCAGAAGGATGAGAGGCAGCAGGCAAAAGCTGGAACCTGGTACATTCAGATGAGGTGTGAGGAAAAGACAGTTGCTATGAGTGTGGTAAAATATTAGAACAGGTTCCCAGAGAGGTTGGGGAATCCCCACACTTGGAGACGTTTGGGGCTTGGCAGGACCCAGCCCTGAGCTGGTCTGTGTGCTGGTGCACAGAACACAGGGTGTGCAAATCTGTGAACAGGGGTTGTGGCTGGAATTGAAGAGCATATTTCATTTCTTACAGCCTTGTAGACAGGTGTTTTCAGTGAAGGGTTTTCTCTTTGATTCAGATTACCTGATGGATAGGTAGGGACTCTGGAACTTCAGATGTGGATAAATACAATTATTAGCCATTGAATGGGGAAGAAAAGTGTACTTGTATAGACTGACAGAAAGCTTTCTCTCATTAAATTTGGGGGAGGTTGAGAAGCATAGCCATGAGTGTTGTTTTGAGGATGCAGTGCATTCCAGGCTATTCCAAACTGGAATGTTCAAGTTGCACTCCTTGGATGTTGTGGATGTCTGGTGTTTTGATGGTGCAGTGATCATCCATTCCAGTGGAGCAGGTTTAATGGAGGCTGCAAATACAATGTCAGGCTTTACTCTGTGGGGTAAACTTTTCAGGTTTTACTCTGTGAAACAAATGAATAGTTAACAAACAATTAAAAACAGGAATGCAGAACTAGAAAAAGAAGCAGTTCACATTTATTAGGAAGATTAATTTCTTTAGCTCCCTGCATTTCAAAAATAAAACAGATGGACCAAGACCTGCCTAAAATCCCAGACTGACTTGAGCTGTAGCCCTTAGTACCTTTTGGAGAAGTTCCTGTTTTGGAATACACCAGCCTAAGAGGTAACTGTATTTTACCCCTGCTGGAAAAGGAAGGGAGAAGGAAAAGAAGCTGGACTGCTTTGAAGTCCATTGGATTAATAACAAAAATCTTTGTAAATTTTCAGTGTTTTGATATCATATACTCTTAGATAGAACTTTTTTTGTTTTGTTTTGTTTTCCTTGAGTTGGAGCCCTTCCTAGGTTTAAAATAGGTTGCAGTAAAGAAAAAAAAAAGCTTTTTTTTGTCCTTTTTTTTTTTCCCCCTATGAACTACTTCGAGCATAGAAATTCTTTTATGTGGAGTCAATGGGTAACTGCTAAATCAAATCATATGTATTTGTTTGCTGTTGGTTTGTATTTTAGAACAGGCAAGTGACTTGCTTGGTACATAAGCTTTCCAAACTGTATTTATGTTGGAAAGGTAATTATTGCATATGCTCCAAGGCTGTTCTTCCTGGCCAGAGTTCTGGTAGTTCAGTATCTCAGACTTCTGCAACAGCTATTTTTAGAAAGTTTAGAAGATTGAGCATCGCTAAAAAAAAAAAAAAAAACCCAAAAAAAAAACTGCAACAAAAAATCCCCTAATATCTGGATACAGGGAAAATTAGAACTGCTTGAATTGCCTCATTCTGCTTTTGGAAGTAACTTCATCGCTTGTCAGAATGTGACTCTAGCAGTCTTTTTTATTTGTGTGTAAGATATGTTTTACTAAGATAAACATATACTTGACCATGAACAGTGAGCTGTGGCTAAATTGTTGTCTTCTGGGGTGGGAGGTGGCATCAGGCTGCTGGTGTCAGTGGATTTGTGGCCCAAGATTTTCCTCTGTGAGGATGGAATGAAACAATTGAAGTGGTAAAAACAGAGTGTGTCTGGTACCTCAGATTTTTTAGAGATGCTCTTTTGGGCATAGAATCTTGAGAATGATAAACGTTTAGTTATTGGTATTTGGGGGGGGAAATAACATTTTAGAAAGGTAATATTTTTGGAAATCAATCTGAGCTCAAAGGCTTAAGCAGAGTTGTTGCCAGTGCAGTGCTCACATTCAACCTGATAAATTGAATTTTATTTGTTCTAGTAAGTTCAAGTATGTAAGTTCTGAAAAAATTTTTAGAAGACCTTGTAGCCTATCACTCAGGTTGATAAGGTGTTACTTTGACCTTCCCCACCCACTCCTCTACCAAGCTGACAAGCAATTTCCTCAAAGTGTGCCCTGGAGAAATGTGACATTCTAAGTTTAAACAAAACATTGCAGGTGGATGAGCTGCTTTTCCTCCTGTGACTGAATGTTGAAAGGATTTTAGTGTTCTTCAGGAGCTGTCCTGTTTTCTGTAGTGGTTTGAAGTTCCCAAAAGTAGATTTAATTGGAGAAAAGGTTATTATGTGTCTTGTTACTGTAAAAATGCACCTATTTAGGTGGAGACCTGTGTGGTGTATTATGGATCTCCTCCACATTCCTTCCACACTGCTTTCCAAACTTCCCTCCTGGCATTCCTACCAGATCACACTTAATGCTTCCTTTGGTGTTTGAATGTATCAATGAGGAGAAATGATGCCCTAAGTTTGTATCATCTTTATTTTTTCCCCTAAAAAAATGCATTTCTGGAATGAATAATTCCTAATGGAAACATTATCTCATATGGGTATTTTTCACTTAGAATCTACATCTTAATGACATAAAAGTAGCTTAGTCCTCACCAGGAGATTTTTTTTTTAAAGTTTAAAGTGATTTTTTTTTTTTTGTCTCTCAGAAAACTCCTTAAGTCCTTAAACATGTTACAGTTACTTAATCTGTTAAAAAGCTCTTGCATTTTTATTCTAGCAGTAAGAGAGACAAGCTGGAACTCTAGATATGCTTTATTAGTCCAAGAGTGGGTTGTGTTTCTGCCGTTAAATGCAATGCATTTTCTTTCCAGCTCAGGCTTGTGCAGATGTTCTGGCATTAGCCAAAGAAGCTAGAAAGCGAAATCTTGGTCCTCTTCATCCTTCCTTTAATGTGATAAAGATAATAAGAGATGGGCTGATGAGAAATCTTCCAGAGAACACACACCAGTTGTCATCAGGCAGACTGTGCATTTCACTAACCAGAGTATCAGATGGCAAAAATGCCTTGATATCTAATTTCAACTCTAAAGAAGAAGTTATACAGGTATGTTTCTTTTTGGCAACTTATAGAAACTCCTATAATCCTAGGTCACTTTAACATCACCTTTGGGTTTCTGCTTTAAGCATTTCAGGTATTGTTACTCTGACAGTGTTTTAAAGAGGAATTCAAGCTTTTTTACACTAGATTCACATACATTTCCCAGTCAATGTGCCTGTGCACTGTTTTAGGGAGGAGGTGCAAGGGATCAGCCATAAAAAAGTGCAGTGGATCTAATGAAACCATAGTCTCAGTGAATAAGAATTTATTTTATGAAGATAAATATTTATGTCAGTAATGGGACAGTTAACATTTAATTTTTATGGTCTCATTTTCTTACAGGCTTTAATCTGTAGTTCATTTGTCCCTATTTATTGTGGCCTCATTCCACCATCATTTAGAGGTGTGGTAAGTCTCTATTGTTAAGATCTTAAAATAATTCTAGCTATTCTGAAAATATTAAGAATGCATGTAGTATATACCTTTATATACCTTTATCATAGCTTCTAGTTGTGTAGCTGTAACAACTTTCCAAAAAAAGAAAGGAACACTGAATGTGTGGAAGATACTATGTGTATTCTAATATGTATTTTATTATACATAATGTTTCTCTGTCTGTCCCCTGCCCCCTAAAATTCATTAATAAAAGAAAAAGATATTATAAGATAACGATTATGTAACCTGTGGATAAATATGTGTTGAAGGAAGTGATGCTCTTTCTTCTACACAAATTTATAGGAAGAGTCACCTATAATTGTTCAAAAAAATATCTCGTAATATAGTTTATTGTATATCTTTGTGTTCTGGCTGTAAGGAGATCTGCCTTACAACTGTATTAAAGTCCTTTGTTCAGTTAGATGCAAACACAGCATTTGTATTAAGTGTAAGAAAGCTTACCTTTTGGAGGTAAAATAGCAGTGTATTAGTATGTTCTATTGTTTCCCAGGAACTGCTGGTTACAAAGCCTCTTAATACTTCATGGCTGTACTGGGCTCTCTAAAATCCCCTGTTAGAGACAAAAACTGCAGGAAAGTTGTCATGGTTTGTTGTAGGTGTTATAATTGCAGGTCTGGAAGCAGATCTGCATTTCAAATCAAGGCAGTGGTATTGGTGGCTTTTTGTTAACCTGTTCTATTCGCTTGCATTTGTTTCCTTCCAACTGTGGTGCTCCTTGCACAAGGAGAAGGGAAGAAAGAAAGAAAGAAAACTTTAAAGGTCTTTAACAGTGGTTGATTACACCCTGTTCTCAAGGCAATTTGCAAGTATTAAAAGGTCAAGAATAGATGTGAAATGTACTTTTCTTCATACTGAAATTAAAGCAAAAGTGATTAGAACTGTATAGGGATTTTCTTTATCTGTGCTTCTAAACCTTGTATGTCTCCTTAAACTCTCCCAGATTAAAGGTGTTATGAAAACAGGACGTTGGACTGAATCCAAGGTTTAGGTGGATCCAGGCTAATCTGGCTGTTCAGTTCTTGTCATCAGACAACAATGTTATTTTAAAACATAGTTCAGAGTACACAAACATACAAGTGATGCTTTATTTGGCAATATTTTGAAGAAAAGAAGGCATAATTCTTTTAATCTTTGCAACTATTTTGGTATGATCTTAATGCTTAGGAGGCATTTTTGGATGTAACTTGGTAAGAATACCACAGTTACATATGCTTGGCATGACTCCTATAGGCTTCAGCACAATAGAATGTCAAAAATATAAACTTTGGGGCATCTTGCTGTTTACTGCTTGGCATTCCTGCCTGTATACTGTAAAACAAGGGCTTAAGGATACCATTTAAGAGGTGTACCTAACTTGCAATTAAAAAGCTTTTGGGTGTGGTGGCTTTTCTTTGATTGTTTTTGGTTTGTTTTGTTTTGGTTTTTTTTGAACTCCTTTCAAACACAGCAGTTTTAGATTTAAAAAAATTACTTGGAGGAGCAGCTGAACAGATACTCCAAATCGTGAAAATCATTTAGATCAGTAGAACAATGACTCAGATACATGCTTCCACCTTTTAATAATTTCATGAGAAGGGTCCTCCTTTGCCAGACCTGTTGTATTTTATGTCATGCAGGATTTGGGGATTTCACTTGTACTTTAGTGATTGCATTACACACCTGAAGTTTGGCAGGAGCTGCATGCTGCTGGGTCCAGAGGGTGTCCCGGGAAGCTGACAGGCCATGAGCTGTCCTCCTCCTAATTCCTAATGTGTTTCTCAGAATGGTCAGAGCCTGTGTATCAGGGCACCTGAAACTGATAATCCAGGTTGTTCCTGCTCAAATCTCTGCTCTGATACATTTATGTTTGGCAAGGACCTACAGTTTAGGTTTGCTGCCCTTTTAGGAAGGAGGAAAATGCAGCCTCTGAAGCAGTAAAGCTGATGGTGTGGGAACAAAGCAGTTCCCTGTGGCCCACTGGAGGGCTGGCTGCTGTGCGTGAGTGTAGGGGCTGTCTGTAGCCACTACAGCTGCACTAGACAGTAGTTACCCCAAAACAGAGCACTTTGGGCCTTGGATCTTTAAATGTCTGAGGTGATGCATTAAAACTACAGAAATAGGTGATTCAGTGTGAAGGAGACAAAATTATAACCTGGAATTTGCACACAAAGTGCAATAGATGTCTGGGACTTGGCAAAGTTTCTGAAGCACTGTCCATTTTTACTCACCCTTTCCTTATGTCCAAATCTTTTTTGATGCTTTTCTGTCAAATTCTAATTGTGAAGAGCACTTTAAAGTTAGAGTGGTTTAGTGTCTTGGAACTCGAACTTTGAAGCGTGGGGCTGCTTTTCTCTACGCATTGTGTGGGATTGTCATCTTTGAAAAGACCCCAGAAAAATCCCAAACGGAATATACTTGAACTGCCTATGGAACTATAGGTAGGAATGTTTATTGGCATTAGAGAACAGATCATGCCACTCAGAATGTTTAGCTTGGGAGCACCAGGCTTAAGTTAGAGCCTTAAGTGCTGTTTCATTCTTGCATGAGGCGCTCTGCAGGTCAGACACTGCCAGCCCTTTTGAGATGTTCTGTTTCTGTTCCGTTTTGCAGCGCTACGTGGATGGAGGAATCAGTGACAACTTGCCTCACTATGAGTGTAAGAACACCATCACAGTGTCCCCTTTTGCTGGGGAGTGTGACATCTGTCCCAAGGGAAAGTCAGCCAACTTCCATGAGATGAATGTGACCAACACCAGCATTCAGTTCAGCCTGGGCAACCTTTACCGTTTAACACAGGCACTCTTTCCACCTGAACCTAAGGTCAGCCCCTGCCTTCCTTTACTTCATCTCTCCACATGAAAGCTTTTGCAGAAAGTTGCAGTGTCGTAGCATTTCATCCAGTCACACAGACTTCTCTGGTGTTATATCTTGTTTCTATTTTTTCACGTTTTGTCTACATCCTCTTTAGTTTTAGTCTCTCTCTGGTTAAAACTGTCCTTCTACTGGCTTTCCGTATTTATTTGGGAATCACACAGGATTCTATGATAAAATCAACACTGGGAAATTACAAATGTCAGTTTGTAGTCCTTTCATGTTTACCTGCTAAGAAATTAGAAGAAGTTAAATAATACTTGGCACAGGCAAGTTGCCTTTAAACTTCGCTCATTGCTGTTAGTTGCAGATCAGAAGACGGAAATACTCTTGAATTGCTGTTGTGGAAGTTAGAAAAAGAAAAAACAAAACCCGACCTTTTCAAATGGCTTGGGATATAGTACACCAAAGAAGCAATTTTTCTGACTGCTACAGATATGTTTTAATTGAGGGCTTTTTGACCACTTCAAGACAAATTTTGAATTCTTCTTATGCAGGCTTTATTTTTAAATATTTTTTTACTAGTACCCCTGTACTGTAGGTGAGCTGGTATTGTATCTAGTAAAAGATATTTTCATAGGGAAGATAAGTCTGAGCCTGAGGATCAGAATTGCACAGCTAATTTTTCAAAGCTTTGGGAAGTGAGAAGCACTGGGAGGGAGGGAAGGGAATTGGCACACTCCAAACACCCTGTTTCATTGCTACTAGCAACTTCTGAAGGGCTAATCAAGGGAACAAGAGGGGAGGTAAGTCTTCCAAACTCTTTGAATGCCATCATTCAGTGCATCAGCTGAAAGAAAAGCTAGTGTACATGATCACATATTCATCATCACAGTAGCCATATTAACCTGAATCTGTTGCATTCTAGCAATTATTTAGATGATTTTTTTTCTTACAGGAGTGCAAGGTGAAACAAAGTGGCTTTTCATTCTGCAAACTCTTGATCTGAAGTTGAAACTTCTTTTTATTTGTCTGGCTCATTTGCTCTATATTTGCAGGTACTCGGAGAGATCTGTGAGCAGGGATATTTGGATGCTCTTAAGTTCTTGAAGGAGAATGGTATGTTAAACTTTCAGATAATTATTGATTATATGGTCTTAACCTGAGTTTGAAAAACAAATAAAAAAGACCCAGAACAAAACAAAAAGGGTGAGAGGGTTGTGTGTAGCTAAGGAGGGGGCTCGTCTCTCAGAGTTTTGGAGGGATCTTGATGGTTTAATTCTTATAGAAATGCCATTGTTACAGCTCACCTGAGGTGAACTGTGCCATGCAAAAATTGAACCTTTGGAGCATTGGGGGTTGGTTTCGGAGTTTTGTCAAATCTGTGTGAAATAAATGTTAAGTGAAATTTCCAAAGAATTCCAGTTCTAGGTAAATCATATTATTACTTGGCTTTGTCTTAATTGTGTAGGATGGGAATAGGCTACTGCTTCCCACTCCTCTGAAGCCTGTATCTTCTATTGCCTCCTCTCTGCTGTCATCCAAGTGATTTTTCTGGCAGTCCAGAAGTGGGAGCTGGCTAACAACAATAAAAACTCAGTCACAGACAAACCCTATTTGAGAAAAGGCTTTAGAAGATGACAGCTGATAATGGAGCAGTTGTTGACACCCAGCTAAGTTTAGGAAGAAGAATTATGAGTTCTGCTACATTACTCCTAGAATTCTAATAATGTGTTTTATATTGATAAATATTACTGCTATGCAAGCTTTAGGACAAACAAGTTGAAAACAGTAACTTGATACTAGGATGAAGTTAACCATGTGTTAAATGTGCCTGGGCCCTGTAGCCTTTGGATGCAGAAGCAAATTGGTGCTGGGTCAGATCAAGAGGAATGGGAGTAGAAATGGGACTTCTGCCTATTACAGATAGTGCCAGCTGCAGGATTTAGTGCAGTCATTGATGTACTCTGCTGATGCCTGGTCACTGAATGTTGCCTTGAAACAATTCACTGAAGAGCCTCACAGTTCTGCTTCAGAGCTTGATTTTCTGTGATACTATTGTTATTATGTTCTATTGTTATTTAATGAGAGTCTTGCTTTATAGCTTTTACCATGTGATTATAAGCACAAGCTCTTAAAAGAACCTCTGATTTGTGGTTGCCTGTGCTGAGCTGGGTTCTGTTGCTGTCCTGCATGCACAGGTTTCCTGTGTGCAAGTTTGCATCTGACACTAATATCTGACATTTCTTGCAGTTCTTCCTGGGTCGCTCTGCCTCGTGTCCTCTCTGTATTGCACTATTGTCCTCCTTTTCACACTCCTAATCCTATGATCAACTTTGTTTTTATTCTGTCACAGGGTTGTTTTGCGTCAATCTTTATCAATGATATTTACCAATGATATTTAACCTTTCAAAGGTCATTAATTATTCATCCCCTTTCCTACTAAGTTATTTCAGCTGTAGGAATTAATCTCCCCCCTCCATCTATGACACTTCAAATATTTTCCTTTGCTAAATTCACTGCTAATTCTTTAGGCGTTTGTCTTTTACTAGTACTTACAAGTAGGATATAGGTTCTTTTGCATGCAGGTATAAATTCTAGCCAAATTTGGTAGGTTTTTTCATATGTAATTTTATGATGATTTTCTGGAAACCAAGTGTAAATACACTTCTTGTGGTTTTCTCTTTGTACTTATGATATAGTGCTTCTTTCTAAGGTAGTTATCAATGCTGTTTCTTAATTGGCACCAGTTTTGCAATACAACCCATGTTGATTTAGGTCTGTACTTTGGATAAAAATTATTGTAACCTGTTGCTTTTCTTTTCAACCCTGTTGTAGCAGCGCCTCAAAGTACTCATGTGACACCTGCCATGTCAAATTTCCCAAATATCTGATGTGTTTTAGATGTTTTCTTTAAATACATGTTAAATAGTTTTCCCCCTCTCTCATTTAAATCCTTTGCTTTCTTGCAGGAAAACAATTTTGTGTATGTTTCCAGGGCAGTGTCACTTAATTGTTCACTTTTTTCCTTTTCTTTAGAACCTGTTTTAAGGTAAGATCTAAACCTTAAGAAGAGCTATCACTGTGATTAAACATGTGTGAGATCTTAAGAGCCAGGTGCAATTGAGAATTCTCATGGGGTAGATGATGGTGTTCCCTCAGGAGAGGTTTTTGTTCAGACACACAGACCTCAGGTACTGTACAGGTTCTCAGGAGACCTGTGGATCAAACCTAAGTGAAAGCTCTTGACTCTTTCAGGTATTCTAAATGACTCAATTTATATCCACTTATCCTTCACAAAAAGAAACCCTCATGAGGCTGCACAGCAACACATGGACCATATGAAGAGAAGAAAATTGACAGAAAATAGCAGAGTAGAAACTTTGAAAATGACCACCTTAAATGACCAGCTAAAGCAAAATCCATGGCCTTTGGAGAAGAGCATATTTGAGAGTCTACCTCCCAGACTTCGTAAAGGTGCATGCTTCAGGCTGTTTCCCGTAACTCTGAGTGGCAAACTTTGATTTTATTTGATTTTTTTGCATTAATTCTTAGATCTATTGCTTAGAAGTTTTGGATAATGTGTTCTGTCCCTGTGGCATGAGTCTCTGTTCCCATATTTTAAAATATCACAGAGAATGTTTATGGTAAGAGTGCCCAGAGATTAATTCTTTCATTTTCTAACTGAGCCTTATTCAGTAACCTGATAATGTTGACTGGATATTGTAAAACTCTGAGGAAATTACTGAAACTGCTTTCAGATAGTGTAACATCTTTTCCTTAATAATTCTTCCTAAGCACTGCAGGAAGCTTGCAAAGAACAGAATGGATTCTATGCTCAGTTCTCTAAACTCTTCCCCATGAGGGTGATATCCTACCTGATGCTGCCATACACACTCCCAGTGGAGTCTGCTTACTCAGTTGCTTTACGGTAAGGAACTTGTAAAAAACTTTTTTAGCATTATCATAATTTTGGAAATGTACTCATTGAGAGCTTATTCAGTGTTGGAGGCATTCTGGGACACTGTAATTCAAATGGTAACTATCAAAAGACCCATTATTTCTACCTATGTGGTGCATCCTTCTAAAGCCTATACAATCCAAGGCTAGATAAATGAACATCTAAAGAAGATTTGTATATAAAACACTCATATTACTAATAGCTACCTTGTAATTGCTCAAAAGAAGCACCCTGAATTGTGCTTTTCAGGAGTACAGGGGTATCTGAACTCTTTCCACATCCTCCTTGTGCTTCTTTCTGAAATTCAGGAGTGAAGTCCACTGTTTACTCACCATGTAAATTCTCTTACCGGTTTTGTTTGTGTTGACTGAATTGTGCTCTTGAAGCACAATGAAGCTCTTTTCAGTTCTTGTCATGGAGAAGTTATGCTCCATGAATGCACCATGAATCCTAAGCGTTGTGCTTGCTTGTTCTTGAGCAGCAGATGTCATGACTGTCTTTAGAAAATCTTGAAAAATCAATTCTGGTAATCAAACCATATAGATTTCCAGTGAAGTATTTTGTTTCTGTGCCACTGAATGTGGCACTTCTGTGCCATTTCTGGTGGATGGGGAGGCTGCAAGTTTCCCCAGATTTCTCTGTGGGGTTTTCCTCCTTGTCCCACTCTGATGTAGCTGACTCCTGTTAAGGCTATCGTAAGGGAAAAAAGTACGTTTGGGACATTGTTGTTGTTTTGCCTTCTCATTGTTCTTCCTTCCTCTTCTACCTTGCTTTAAACTGAGCAGAAAGTTCCTCCCACAAAGGTCTTGGAGACAGGACTATTTTGCAGGATTCCTGTGCTGGTCACAGGGTCTGGAATGCACACACTGGTCAGCCATTCAGAGATGCAGTGACTTGTGCTGCCCTTTTTCTTAGCTTGTAGAAGAGAGATGAGAGGGATAGATGGGAATTCAGGGAAGTTGGGAAGAAATGGGACACCTTGCTTAGGGGAGTTGATTTGGGGAGAAAAAAGATGTTTTGGATGTAGGACAGGGTGCGTAAAAATGCAGCTCTGATCAAATCCCCTGCTTACAAAAGCTGTGTTTTGGTTTTGCCTGCAGGTTGGTGAACTGGTTTCCTGACATGCCTGCTGACATTCGATGGATGCAGGAGCAGCTTTTTCGGATTGCTGCCACAGTTTATGCCCAGGCTAAAAGCAAGCTCTTCTGTACAGCCAGGTAAAGTGTAGTGCTGCTGCATGCAAATGATGCAGTTTTGGAAATTCTCTCATTTTGAAATCATTTAAAGCCTTTTCTGGAATAACACTAGTTGGTTTCTGAGGCATCTCTCTGAACAAAAATGTCGTTCTTGGTATATATTTGCTATTCCTCCTACTGTCCTCTCCTCAGTTACTTGACAGCACATGTAATCCAGTGTCTTTTCATTCTTAATATTTCTGATTACTTTTCACAATAAATTTGGGGATTGTCACCTTCCCGCTTTTATCCTTATTTAGCAGTTTCTCATACTCCAGACTTGCCAATCCTGAGTCTCCTCATCTGAGACTGGCTTTGGTAAGACACAGAATGACAAGTTCGTCTCAGAAATAACTTCTAAGAGGGGTTCTTTGGTCAATGCATCATGATTAAACACAAACAGTTTTTGTTCTGGAAAGGCAGCTCAAGCAGTGTTGGAGTGTCTTTGTATGGTGAGCTGAGGTGTTTTTATTTGTGAGAGGGGTTGTGGCATGTTGCTTTGTTGAGTTTTTGTTGTTTGGGATTGGGTTTTTTCGGCAAAGGGACTGCAAGAAAGAAGAGAAAACTTTAAAAAATGGGGTATTATTGGATTACACTTCAGTTTTCTATTTCTCAAATTGGAAAAGGCTAACCTGGTGATTCAGGTGCTGGTTTAGAGTGTTCCCAAGTTCTGTTCCGGTTGTTCAGGTTGGTGGTAACAAGCTGATTGTAAAGTGGAATGCAGAGATGGCCAGAGACGAACAACTGTATCTGCTGCTTGTAAACATGACAAAAATGCCACTAAACCCCTAATAATCTCCTTTTCCTTCCTTCTTTTTAAACAGGAAAGATCATTATGAATCACTAAAAAAATGTCAAACCGTCCCATCTACAGTGGAATTTCGTTCTTCGTACTGCCACCTTAAAATGCCTCACTCTGCTGCACACATTGAGAGCTGGCTCTGGGAATCTTCATGCTTCATGCACTCAGCTATGAAAAATGCTCCTGCTGATATCCAGGAACACTCAGACTTAAAGTCCTATCCTAATTTCCTCCCAAACCCTGATGAGTCTGCGTTGGAAATAGATGTTGACTCTTCCTCAGAGACAAGTTTCCAAACTGCTCCAGAATATTAACTGGGAAGTAGATTCCACCGTTACCAAAACTGAAATTTGGCAGAGAAAATTAAAACCTAGACTAGGGATCATTTTGTTTGTTGCCAATAAGTCTTGGGAAATTACTTGTTTACAGCTTTCTGACAAATCTGCCTTGGGAATTTTACTGTTTTAAGGATTATAAAAACAGTGGCTGCTATACTAAGTAACAGATTATAGCTCTGTCGAAGCACCAGCTCAATCAACTGTACTAAGACCAGTAGTTAAACAGTGTCTCTCTGGAAATAAATCTTTTTAAAAATTGCTTTCAGCATAAAAAATGTAAATTCTGTAAACAGATTGTTAGACAAACAAGCATAGATAACAGAACATTTTAATGAATGTGATTCTTAACAATCTTATGTGTTAGTATTTTATAGCACTTAAATGAAATTGGACCTTTACTCCCTTAAGAGGAATACACAAGTGAGTTTCTTAGTGGCCTCCAGTGTCCATTTGCCTTATATTTAAACATAGTGTTGTGTTTATGGAAAGTTGCCTGCACAAGATACTGTAGGAACAGTATTATTTTAGGTTGTTGTATGTACTCTACAGTTCCTTTTACCTTTCCTCTGTGTCCCTTTCCCTCCTGAAATACTTCAGGTGAAAATGACATGAGAAATAGGGCACCTTCCCTTGAGGAGTAAACAAGTACAGTTTCAGTGACTTCAGAGGATTGGTTTTTTTTTTGGAACTTAATATAAGTCAATTTAGTACTTGATTAAGTATTGAAAAGTAGGTAAAATAGTGACTGTGGCTAGTAGCAAGCAGTATGTGGAGAACATGTTAAACTTTACAGAAGATGTTAACAAAAATCAGTGTATAGCAAGCAGTGAATGATGTTTAGGTTGTCTCTGTAATTGTTGCACGATCCTTTTTTATTTTTTCCCCCTGCAGTTTCAGGGATTTTTCTTTCCTTCTTTCACTTCCCTGTTGCTAAAGGAAGAAAAAGAAAGGTGTCTCAGTGAGGTAGGATAACCCAAAGGAAGTTTCCTGAGGTTGTCAGGAGCAGCAGAAATTTAAGACTTGGTGAAGTATCAATATTCAGGGAGCTCTGAAGAGGTCTCAAATAATGAGTTGAAAATTTAGCCAAATCATACCTGTATTGAGAGCTGGGAGCTTAAACCATTTCCACTACAAAGGTTCTGCATGATTTTAACAAAGATAATGCATTAGTGGATGAAGGATCTGGGAAGGAAAGTGATGTTAGGATTAGTTACTGTTCTGATGGCTTATCAGCTTTTGTACGGTTTTTAAATAGAAGGAAACAATAATGGCTTTAAAGTTGTGTTTGGGTGGAGCACGTGACCTTGGGAAGCTTCTCATTCAAGAGAGGGAATTCTGTGGGAATTCCAAGGGAAGAGCTGCTTGAACACCTCTTGTCCAGGGAAAGGGGTTGGATTGGGATGCTGAGGAGCTGGGACATGGGAGTGTGAGCTTTGGGCAAAATGTAGCACTTGAATTGGGCCTGCCTTTCAAACAGTCTCTCAGTTGTGATTTCCTTCCCTAAGCTCCGAGTGCTGTGTTTTATAATATTCAAATGGATTGTAGGCTGGGGAGGAAGTGCCAAGCTCTCTATTTCCATACTCTGCAAGGCTGGTGCTACTTGACTTCAACTCTTCTGTTCATTTCTTGGGTGTATGTATCATCAGACTCACAAAAAAATTTTGGAATTGTTATTCTAACTACAATTAAAATGTACAAGATCTGTTTTAGCTTGTCTCCATTCATTAGTTTACCAGTTTGTGTTAGAATTGAAGCAGGAATGCCAAGTTCTGCTTCTGGTGTTTGTTGGAATTATTATTATAATTATTATTAAACTATTAACTACATTTTAATCAACTTTAACCACTTTTTCTGTTGGGCACAGCTCCCATTTTGTCTCCTTTTTTAAAAATTAAACCCACAATCTCTTCTGTTACCATGGTCTCTGAGCTTTCTTAAGTGTAATTCACCGTAGTGCAAGTTAAATCAGAATGTGTTGATGTCATTGATGGTTCTGAGGTGTTTTTTTCTAAAAGTACTACTCTGAAGTTTGGGAGGTGCTTGTTCATACTCCAGCTGGACCTGAATGTCACCTCGAATTAAGATTTTATGGGGTTGTTGCCTTTTTTATTTTTTTTTTTGTTTTGTTTTGATGGGATTTTTTTGTTTGTTTTCTGCAATCAGTTATTTTACAAATACCTTGTTGCATTTAAACAGAAATAATTAAAAACCAGAGAAGGTTGGGTCTGAAGGGAGTAAACGGGTGTGTTGTTTCTGAGCTAAAACTAACTTAGCAGATACCTAAATATAAATAATAGCCCATTAAATAATTTTTACAATGAATAATAGAAGATACACTAAAAATATTTATTTGTACTTAATAGATTTAAAACATAAGATATATCCGTAAAGTATATAGAAATATAGAATGTAATTTAATATATAAATCTATAATCTACAAAAATACAAAAATGAAATACAGAAATATCTAGAGATAACAATTTAATGAAAAATAACAATAGTAGTAATAGTCGCAATACCAGCAATTTTAAGTAATTTACAACATGAGCTTTCAGTTGAGAGTGCTCAGTCTGATTCCCGGGGTCTGGGGTGAATACCCTGGGTTTGGGGTGAAGCAGGCACACAGGTTCAGGGATGAGTTCCCCGGCTTTGGAGATGAGCTGTGTTCCCCGGCCGTGGGGTGACTTCCCTGGGCGCGGACGACCCCGGCCGCCGGAAGCGCCCCTGGCCCCGCCCCTTCCGCCGTCCCGGCCAATGGGCGTCGGGCGGGGTCGCCTGTCATGGCCGCCCCCACGCTGCGGCCCTGAGCGCCCCAAACCAGCCGGAGCCACCGAGGCCGCGCCACCGCCTCCGCCATGGGCACCGTGCACGCCCGGGTGAGCGCCGGGCCCTGGGGATCGGCCGGGGCGGGAGCCGCCGGGGATGGGAGCCGGGGCCGCCCGAAGGTCGCACGGCCCCGCGCTCTCCGCCGCGACCTTCGGGCCGGGCACGGCGCGGGCGTAGCCGGGGTGCCAGCGGGGCCGTGTCCCGCCTCAGCCGCTCCGCGGCTCCGAGCCCGCCGCTTCTGGCACAGTCGAGCCGGGGCAGGGAAAAGGGGTCGGAGCCCTGCCCGTGCTCGGAGGCGCCTTCCTTTCCAAGCTCGTTCCTGGGCGTTTTTATAGAATCATGGACACTGTCGGCTTGGAAGCGACCTTTGTGCTCATCTGTTTGCACGTCCCCCCTGCCGTGGACAGGGACACCTTCCACTATCCCAGGTTGCTCAGAGCTCCGTCCAGCCTGGCCTTGGACACTTCCAGGGATGGGGCAGCCACAGCTTCTCTGTGCAACTTGTGCCAGAGCCTCACCACCCTCACAAGAGATAAAAGTTTCTTACTAAGTGCGACATTTCTATAGAAAATCTGGGTCTTCTTCAGGTCTTTCCTGAGGCTTTCCCAGAGGTGACCTCCCCAGGGGGCTGGGCTGGCGAAATGAGAACAGAATAAAAACGACCCAAACAGAACAAAACCCAAACCCAAGCATCTTAAGAAAACAGTGCAAAGAGAAGCGCCGCTGGTGAGAATCAGAGGTTGGAGGGTTGCATTGCTTGGAGAGGGCTGAGGGGCCTCACGTGCCCGTAATCGTTGTGAATAGATGCTCAAATCTCCAAATCCATATACCAGTGCTGAAAGAGGAAACACAAAAGTCTAAATGTTCAGTTTAAGGCTGAAGAACAGCTGCAGGGAGCTGCCTCCAGTTAAGGCTCTGGAGTCTATAAATACCATGACTAGTATAATTTCTGTTTCAAGATGTATTTGCTTGTATTTGCTGTTTTGTGTCCATCTGTGGTGTGAGCTGCTATACAATATTGTGTGGATGCAGAGTGTTTCACACTTGCCTGAAAATTGTGACAGTGGGAGAAGTTTCTGTCTTCTTATAATTACATTTTGATGTGGAACAGCAATTTGCTATTCAGGAAAGCAGTTACTCTGATAATTCTTGTTTTAGGACTCTTTCAGGTATAATAAATAAAGTCGTGTTGTGTTTCAGTAAAGTCTTTGGCTCTGATGGTCAGAACCTGAGGTTCTCGAGCCTTATTTGGAAGGTTCCTTCTAGAAGAAATGCTGAAATATAAAGGCAAATAAATACATGCAAAGCAACCTGACATTCTGAGAGCCCCCTTTTTATTTTATTGTTCGACATTCACATTCTTCTTTCTTCTAAAACCCAAACTAAAGAACTGCCAGCCTGGTTTTTAAGATTTTGTTTTTTTTAAGAAGGGGGAATTAATCTATTTACACAGGAAGTTTGTTTTAAAAGTTAAGGCTGATTTTTGGAAGAATGCAGTGTATTTTTCAGAAATCATTCCGTGTGGAAGCTATTTAGCTTTTATTAAAAATTTCAGCAACTGGATAGGTGTCAATTGTTCTGGTAATTCCTTTCATTTCAGTTCTCATTTGCTTTTTTCCCCTTATGATTTGATGAGCCCACTCTTGAGAACCACAGGCTTTTCTCATTTACAAAAGGCACAAGTCACAACTCTGTCTACCCTATTAAATGCAGTTTTCCTTTATGCTTTCAGAGTTTGGAGCCTCTTCCAGTGGCTGGGCCAGACTTTGGTGCCTTGGGAGAGGAGGCTGAACTGGTTGAAGTTGAACCTGAGAGCAAGCAGGAAATTCTTGAAAACAAAGATGTAAGTACCTGAGTAACATCCTGATTTTTTTTATTTTTCTTTTTAATTTTTTTTTTTGTGGAGAGAAATAAACACCTTTTTAAGCAGTTGCTAGTAATGTTGCTGTTACTGTGCTGTTACATTATACATTAATTCATAGAGTCATACACATATTTCTTACAGAAATAGTATAATATGCATAGTCTCTCTTACAAATTCTGATACAGAATCATAGAATTGTTTAGGTTGGAAAAGACCTCTGAGATCACAGAATCTACACTGTTAACCCACAGAGTCTTAACTGTTAACCCTTAACTGTTAACCCAGCACTGCCAAGTCCTGCACGAAACCATGTCCCAGGTGCCACATCCACATGGTTTTTAATCTCCCCAGGGGTGGTGACTGCCCTGGGCAGCCAGTTCCAATCCTTGACAACTATGAAACAGATTTTTTTTTACATTTACCTCTAAAATTATAATTCACTGAAAAGTTTGGAAAGAATAAAGGAATGTAGTCCATTTGTATTGGGTAGTGTGGAAGGTGCTGTGTTTTTTACAATAAAATTATCTCGGGTGATTATGTATCAGGATGAAAGTATGAAACCTCATAATGGGAGTGATTTTCAGCTGCATTTGAAACAGAACTGATTCTGTGGTACTGATGATTTTAACAGAGTTTAAATATTTGTGGCTTGTGCACTTGTTTGGTTTTCTTCTTTTAATTCTTTGCTTAGGTATAGCTGATAAAAGAAGCAGCACACAACTACGACTAATTACATAAATCTGTCTTATCTATTTGTGTGATCTCTGCAGTTGCTTCTTTGTCCATACAATATTTACAACTAAAACCCCAGCAGCTGCAGTCTGTTAGTGTTTCTTTTGCTACAGCCAGTGTTAGTTTTGGTGTTAGAGATCTCTTTTCTCTCATTTTTATGTTATGGGAACAACATCTCAGAATCTTTGATAGCACTGATTTCTGATAATGTAGGTTAGCAGGAATTAGCCCTAGGAATCATCAGTGTTTCTCACAATAATTTTTGTGCATTGATAACCTTGATCCTCGTTTTTAGATGCAGATCCAGTACTTATGTGTAGAGATTTGTTGTGTTTAGGTGGTGGTTCAGCATGTGCACTTCGATGGACTTGGAAGGACCAAAGATGATGTCATCATGTATGAAATTGCTGATGTTTTCAAGGCAAGAAATCTCATTGATGTAAGTGTTGCACTGAATTACAGACTTGCTGTTTAAAAATTAATTAAATAATTTTTCTCTCTTTTTCCTGCTTTGGGCTTCAGACATGGGGCAACTGTCAAGAACAGGACCCCCCCTAAATAAGTTGTCACTACTGCAACCTATTTGTATAATTGTTTTAAATATTAAAGTAATGAGGAATCAAACTAATGAAAGGTATGAAGGTACTGAGCCAGATGCTGTGCATTTAAATTATTTCTGTTGATGCAAGTGTTAAAGTGGTTGTGTTCTGTTTTGAAGGTGCACGTGTGTCTTTATATACAAAATCTGTGAATATTTTACAACTTAGCTGCATTTTAACTAATTTGTCCTCCTTATATTTTGTTAACCTGAAAGACTCAAAGAGACTAGATTATTTTGAAAACCTTCCAACCTGAATATCCTCTGATTCTGTGACTGAGTATTTTTCTCATGCTGTAGGTGATGAGAAAATCACATGAAGCTCGTGAGAAGCTGCTTCGTCTTGGAATCTTTAGACAGGTGGATGTTCTGATTGATACCTGCCAAGGTGTGTATTACCTCATTAATCCTCACATTTTTTCTCATATATTCATACCTGTAATATATATTTCCCTGTGTAATAGGCTGGACATTTTTTGTGTGTGTAACTTAGTCTTGTATACCTTTGTGTATATTTTAGATGAACACGAGGGTGTGCTGTGGATACAAATGGATCTACATCAGTTATCCCTATGAAGGAAATCTATTTGCATGTGTTTGTGTATTTAAATGTTACTTGTCTATGAGTGAATTTTCAGCACTTGAAATAATTACAGTAAGCTTTTCCTTAATCCACAGTTTCAAGGAACATGTGAGGGAAAGCTTGAAAATGTGTCCTGTACTTGTACTGCACATCACATTGACATGAAAGGATTAATCATTGTCATCCTATGATTGAATCAATTTCTGCACTGACATCCAAAGATCCTTTTCTGAAGCAATTTCACTTTGTAACATGGACTTTTATTATGACTTAACTCAGTTTTCAAGTAATTCAAGTAAAATTCTGTCTGCAATTTTTCAAGTAACTCTTCAGTGATAACATGCATTTCATGTATTTCTTTAGGAGATGATGCCCTTCCAAATGGTTTAGATGTGACCTTTGAGGTAACAGAATTGAGAAGGCTAACTGGGAGCTATAACACCATGGTTGGCAACAATGAAGGCAGCATGGTATGGTTTATTATTAGTAATGCCTTTTGATATTCCTCTTTCAGTTTCAAGCCTAGCAAGGAATTTGATGGTCCAGTCTTGATCCAGCCTTACTAAGACTTTGTCAGGCCTTTGTGTCAGGCTTTCATTTAGCAAAAGCCTATTTTGAAATGGGGGATAGTGCTGTAGCTTTCAGCTCAGCATGTTAGTTTTTAAATTCTTGAAACTTGTTGAATTATTTCTTGCTATTATTTGTTTCATCTACTGGAGAGATTAGTAAGGAATTTGGCATTTTGTTTCTGTGAGATACACTTCAAATATTTTTCCTTCTTGGTCAAAATGCTTTATATTTGACTTAAAAAATCTTATTTTTCTCATTTCTCTCTGGCTGCCTTTCCCCATTTATTCCCTTTTACAGTTATTCTAGGCTGTAGAATGCAAGGTGTTCACGAATTCTATAAGCTTTGGAACTTGTTTTCATGTGACTGAGTAAAGGATGCATCAGATTAAAATCTTGTGTGAGCAATATTTACCAATTAACATAGGAAGTGCCAACTGTACTGCTGCTCTGTGAATGTGCTATTACCAGAAATGCTGCTGTGAGCAGATCGTGCTTTCAGGAGCTCATCCTGCATCCTTTTTGCCTTCTCACTTGCACAGGGCAGCTGTGCCTGGGGCTGGTGGATAAGCCAGATCAAGGGACTCATCCTTTCCCTCTTAGGGGTATTTTTAACCTGGATAAGATCCTGCATAACTCAGGTGATGGTGTTTTGCATGTGCAAGGAGAGTTGGAACTGGGTGAGTTGAGAGCTGCTTATGCAGCTCCACTGCCAGGAGCCAGGTCCCAGGGTATCATGGCCTGAAGGAAACCAGCAGGGAATCCTACTTGTTGCTTCCAGTGCTGCTCAGAACTGACTGAAAGCTGATTGAGTTTCTATTTTGTGCTCAGCTTTCTCCTTTATTTGATTTTAATTTATCACAGAGAAGTAAAACTTGTGAATGATCTAAAAGCGTGACTTTTATACACTGGCAACACAGATTAAGTTTCCTTGAGAGTTGAGTGGGTTTATTTATTCTAATCCCTTAAATTCAGATGAATCTTATACATCTGGTACTTCAGACTAAAAGCCTTTTGTCTTTATGGCATAATAACCATCATTACACAGCTCAGGTTACTGGTTTGCTTCCAACAGCTGTCAGACAAAGGCAGTCAGGATTTTGGGAGTTTTTAGTATTCTTTTCCAATAGAACACATAGCAATAGTACAGTGGTAGTGTCTGTTTTGGGAGGAAACCTACTCCATCTTTTCTGCCAGAGGGCCATGAGCTGCCTGAAGAATGCAAGGAAACTGTTGGAATAGGCAAAAGTGTTTCAGTAATTTTTGGAGAATTGTAGAATTTGTGTTGTACCACCATCAGGTCTGATTGCAAAAGGATCTTGTTGTCAAAACAAAACTCTATAGAGAAGTGACTCCACAGTGATAAGTTTCCCTTGTTTTGGTTCTTAGGAGCCCTCCTGACAGGAGTTTTTCCTGAGGATCAGTGGGAGAGTCTGCAGTTGTGGAGCAGCTGGTTGTTGTGCCAAAGATTTGTTCTCCAGGGCTTTGAGAAAGGCTTGGAGATTTTGCTTGAAGTAGCATCAGCACTGATGTCTTAGTGAGACTGCAGATTAAGTCAGCAGCTCCTAAACAGCAATAAAAGTTGGATGTTTGATTGTAATTTGCACTGTTGGCTTTTTCTGCCAGTGCAGAGAGAGAACTGATTGACAAAAAAACCATGTTCAGTTACAAATATTTTTAAATATCTGAATTTCTAATTCCTATGATGTCCTTGTCTTTAGCATATGATTAAGATGAAAGACAGCAAACAACATAAAATGTTATTGATGTGGGGAGATTTTTGTTTGTTTACTTAATGTTTTGGGGTTTTTAAAATTTATCTTCTGTAGGTGCTTGGGCTCAAGTTCCCAAATCTCTTCGGACGTGCAGAAAAGGTGACCTTCCAGTTCTCATATGGAACCAAGGAAACTTCATACGGCCTGTCCTTCTTCAAACCACGGCCTGGAAGCTTTGACAAAAAGTAGGGGATGCACTTTTCTCTACTTCTTTTTTTAATGAAGGAATAGAAATCAATTAATAAGATCTTTCATTGAGTAAGAATTGCATTTATTCTTTCCTGAGAATCTGGTAATGATGTAGCAGAGCTGGTTCCTTAAATTTTTGTGGTTATTCAGAGCTGTACCTTAAATAGTTGCCCTTTCAAACCTGTCCATAATGCTGTCTTTCAGTTTTTCAGTTAATGTATACAAAGTAACTGGACAGTTCCCTTGGAGCTCACTTCGAGAAACAGACCGAGGAATATCAGCAGAATTTAATGTGAGTGTAGCACAAGTGTGACACATGCTTCATTTACATTTCAGTTGAGTTTTTGGAAATATTTGGTTTACTTTTTGAATGGTTGAATCACTCGTGCACAGGCCTGACTTTTCTTTATTTGAAAGAGGTCAGTGATTTGAAAATGACAGAGGTCTTGCATTTTGGATTTTTTTTTACTTTTGGCTGTATAAAAATGCCAGTATGTTTTTCTTCAATTTTTAAAAATTCATCATTTCAGAGAGGCAATTGGCTGCCTAGCTTACTGTATCAGCCCAATTCAAGATATTTTTCATTTAGGATGGATTATTTAGTGTACATCTAGCTCTCATGGCTGGAGTAGAATTAGCATAACTCTGAAATGGAAGAGGGTTTCTCTTTGTTTCAAGAAGTTTAGGAAGAAAGCCGTAGACTCAAATATAAAAAATACTTATTTTAATTTTGTAACCATTGTTTTTATGACTTTCTCAATTCTTTATTGTAGTTTCCCATCTGGAAGACCAGTCACACACTGAAGTGGGAAGGTGTGTGGAGAGAGCTTGGCTGCCTTGCTAGAACAGCATCCTTTTCTGTTCGGGAGGAAAGTGGACATTCTCTAAAATCTTCTGTCTCTGTAAGGCTTTTTCATGACAATATTTTAAAAACACAGGACTTTGAGACATCTCATACTTTGGAGTGATACCAAATAAGCTTCTTGGAGGGAATGTGTTTTCCTTCAGGCATCTTTTGCTGTGTTTGTTCATTGCCTTGGAGTAATCCAGGAGGCCCAGAGGGAGAACAGGGAATCACAGTTGACTGTTAGGCTTTGGCTTGCTCTCCCTCTGTCTCCCCTGCCATCTCTTTTTGCAGAACTGCTTTGTTTTGTGGCAGACAGGGAGAGTAAATTTCCTCATCCTAAGCCTTTTGTAAACATTCTCCCCTATGCCAGTTTCTGGTCATTTGCCTTCCAAATGACCAAATGCTTTCTTGCATTTGCCTTGCAACTTATAAACTGTAGGAGATAAGCTATTTGCAGATTGATGTGTTGCAGTTGGGCTGTGCTCTGTGTCTGGTGTGTGCCATGGGCAGAAGTTACAAAAGTATGCATTTCATGTGGCCTGTAAATGGCAGGCAAAGCCAGTCTGTAGGGATGTTGTTCCCAAATCCATGTAGCTCCACTAATTTTAGGTGGAGCTGTGGTTGTCTTCCACTGTAGTTTGCACAGTTTTGGAAGGAAAATAATGGTGTCACTCTGAGGTATTCATTGGGTTAGATATAAGAACCTAACCCAATTTTTTTTTTGTTCTTTTCAGCATGCCATGGTAATTGATTCCCGGAACTCCTCAATCTTGCCAAAACGAGGTGCTTTGCTGAAAATTAATCAGGTAAAAATCACTTGTGCTATTATTGGGGTTTATCTGTGTGTTCAAATAAGTCTTAATTTATCTAATTGATATTCATGTTAAAAATGTCTAAAGTTAGAAATTAATCTAAGAATTACTAGGAGCCAGTGTGGACTGGTAATTACGTTTTCTTTTTACCAAGTATGCCCTTTAAAATCGTGAAACTTTTTTTATGGTGGAAGGTTTTCATTTGTGTCCTATTAGTTAAAGAGCACAGCCTCTCCATCAGCATTAAATTATTTATTAGCTGAGAGACACTATCTCTGACAGTGTTTGCACTACACTTTTGGTGAGTATTAATTAGCCCTTCATTTTTAACATTGTCATGCACAGATTGCCAGGCTGTAGTCTTGTTGCTACTTACGAAATTTTTAAGTCAAAGTTAAAAATGAAAGACTGGGTAAAAATACCTAACTCTCCAAGGCATATGCATGTATCATTTTGGCACAGAAAATGCTTTTCCCTCTTGTTACAATCAGAGCCATTCTAAAAGGTGGCTTTTCTGCTGTATGGGTAATATTTCAGAAGCATTAATTTCTGCAGTGCTTTAGAGGCAGATTTGAAATGCCACTGGAGCTAAAAGTAAGCAGCAGTGAACTGTTGTGGGTGAGAAAAGTAGTTGTAATTCAGGATTTAGGTACTGTGTCATTTGTTAGATCCTGCTTCTAACACTGAGTTAGTTCAGTAGCTTCATGAGACCTGAAAAGAAAAAATTGTGTCATGTCCTTTTTCAACACATGAAGTCTTCTCAGATCTAGGGAAATGCAGTCTTGATTTTGGATGCTGAATTTTCCAGCTCCATTTTATCTTGCCTTTATTTACAAAATAGATTGGAAAGCAATAGTTTGGTTTAATATTTGGAAAAGAAAAAAATGCAGCTCATTATTCTGAGGTTCATGCATGCCTTGGTCCAAAATTCACCTGCCTCACCTTGCCAGTTTTTCTGTATTTCTTGTAAAGAAAAACACTTCCTGTGCTGATACAGACATGCTGAACTTTTAGAGGAAAGAAACATGTCATATCTGTTGCAACTTCCATAAATGTATGTCTTTGCAGGAGTTGGCTGGATATACAGGTGGAGATGTGAGCTTCCTGAAAGAGGATTTTGAATTTCAGTTGAATAAGCAACTTTTCTGGGATTCGGTAATTTTTTAAAAGATATTTTAGTAATTGACCTGAGGTTTTCCTGGGGCTATTAAACCTATGTCTTACGATTATTTTTCACTATGGATTAGGAAAGGTATTGTGAAAAATGGCTGGAGTAGATAACTTGATTTTGTTTTCTGGAAAATGGACTCTTTATTTTTAACTTTATGTTCCTGCTGTGCACAGTCACTTGAAAAATGGGAATTCTGGAGAGAACTTGTTTCACAGTTAACCAAAAGAATGATTTTCCTTTCAGAAGTGATGTTGGCCATGTCTGTTCTTTGTGGTCTTCCTTAGGAGGGATTTTCCAAAAACTTTGGAAGTTTTTAAAAAACTTAAAAGTTTTGAAACCTTCATGAGTATTCTGTATAATCTTGGTTTAATTTTCTTTTTAATTGACATGATGAATATATAACTATTCATCTTGATATCATAGCATGTAATTGTTTCTTGTGTGTAAGATTATCAGGAAAAGATGGGAAGACTGATTTCAACAGCATTGATTTAGTATCAGGTGGAAATAAGGTTTTGAATTGAAATACTGAAAAACTGAAATAGGAATTTCACCATATCCCAGGAATATTTCTAACTGCATTTAGAAAGAATTTTTTGTATCACATGGAGGCAGTGCAATAAATTTTCAGTCCTGAATGGGGAGTTAAACAGCAACTTGCATGGAGAAGATTTAAAAGTCAGAGGTTACAGTAATTTGTATCCCAAAGGTATTAACAATAGATCTCTCAGTAGTAGTTCTACAAAGGCAGCAAGCAAGTGAATAAATCTATTTGTTACGGTGATTTGAGTTGCAAGAATTACTTTTTATAGATAAAGAGTAACTCTGTATGTTTTATTTGATGTCAGTATGGTGAATTCCAGAAAGTGGTTTCATGTAATTATAAGGTTAATTTACAGACAGGTTATAATTGTACATTTTTGACAGCTGCTTGTTGGACTCAGTCTCCTGTGGGTTTCAAATAGCCAGGAATAACTGGTGGCAGCAGTGTTGTCTTAATTCAAGACATGAAAATTCCCAAGACAAGAGGTGCTGGATGAGGTTGAGTGCTCCCTTAAGTTCTTGTGGAAGTAGAATTTGGTTCAAATGTGCTGTATTGACATTTTCAAGGCACAGCACTGTGTAAAAGAAAGAGGGCAGCAGCCATCAAGAGTTTGCTGAAAATCCTGTGGCAAATCCCACATACAGGGTGTTGATATCCACAGGCTGGGAGCAGCTGTAACTCTAGGAGACTGATGGGAGCTCTGCCTGACGAATAAGTACTAATAAACAACTTGTTTTTCTCTCCAAAGGTTATTTCAGCATCACTTTGGGGTGGAATGCTGGTACCTATTGGAGACAGGCCATCCAGTATAGCTGACAGGCAAGTTTTTTAAATGTTTGGGGCTTTTTCTCCAGTCAACAGAGATATTGTATATAGAAAACTCTGCACAAGAGAAGAACAATAGTAGTTCTGAGGAGAATAAAGTGTTTGTAGTTAGCTATAAATGCATGTTCATACTCAAGCCATTTTCATATTGGGCTGGTAAAAATTTATAACTTACTGTGTAGTAGCTATGCCTGCCTCTATATATGGTTGCAGAATGGTTTTTACCACCTGCAAAATTCTGTAGTGGGCAGAGGTTTATTTAGACACATAGCCATATTGTGACTCTCTTCACCCTGTAGCCAATTTTGCCCTCTAATGCTGGTGTTTAAACATGACATTACTAAACCTGTTACAGAGTTACCTTCGAGCAAAGCATTAAATTAAGCTTATCTGTATTCACTAGGTTTTACCTTGGTGGACCAACAAGTGTGCGTGGATTCAGCATGTACAGCATTGGACCCCAGAGTGAAGGTCTGACAGTTTTAAAACCTCCTGACAATACTGTAAATATTAGTGTGTCACAGAGAGTCCTTAAACTTTGTATTACCTGAAAATAATTACACTCCTTCTGTACTTTGAGAAGTGTTAAGGCTTTGATCTGTTGCTACAGATTAATTCACAGTGAGATAAAGCCAGGTAGTTCTTAGTTAAATTGTGATTAATTACTAATTTTGTAAACCATGTGCGTGTTCAGACGTGCACCCTTCCAGTGTGTCATTTTAATTAGTAAGCAATCTTGAAGCTGGGAAAGTTCCCAAAACGTGGTTATAGCAACAGTTTGTTTGACACAGCCTATGTTCAGGTAGCCTGGGGAAAAGAATCTCAACAGAGATGTTTGGAGAGCCAGGAACTTCCTCACTTCTATTCCTTACTCTGCTGTTATCAGTGGATTCATCATCCAGTCTATTTTGAAGTTAATTGTTCAATTGTATCAATTGCCCATTTTTAAAATCAAGGAAAGTATTACAGAGGTGGTCAGGAGGTAATTCTGATGAACTGCCATGAGTAAGTGCATGCCTCAGGCTGTTCAGGTGAGGGAAGGAAGAAAAATGCACTTCCCTTGGAAGGTTTAAAGAAATGTGGAAGTGCTAATTTTTCAAGCTATTAGTGCTGAGTTTGGAGAGAGTTGGAAGCAAATGGGAAGAGTTGTAAAGGGTCAAAGTGCAGTATAAACTTACAGAATGTAAAACAACTTGTGGATGTTTTTGTACCTTTAACAAGTGATTTTTTCTAATATGTTCCACAGTAAATGCCTTTATTGCAACATTTTGCCCAAGCAGGTGATTATTTGGGAGGAGAAGCCTTCTGGGCTGGAGGGTTGCATATCTACACCCCTCTCCCTTTCCGGCCTGGCCGCGGAGGGTTTGGAGATCTTTTCCGAACACATTTCTTCCTTAATGCTGGAAATCTCTGCAATCTCAACTATGGTAAGACTCAAAAAAACCCAAAAAAACACAACCTCTTGTCTTCATATAAAAGCAGAAAGGAGAGTTAGTTGTTCTGTGTCTGCTCACTCAGAAGCATTTTGTTTACTGCATATGTTTTGGTGCCTGTCAAAAACCTGCTGCTTTTAACTTACACATTTGACAGATTACCAGTAGTTCATTTAGCTCTCTCTGTAATTTCCGGCACAACTTGCAGGAAAGAGAGCCAGGAGGATAGTGGTAGTGTCTGTGAATTGATGATGTTTGCAGACAAATAACTAACATGTTAGTGTAACTAACATTTGCTATCTTACACCATTTGAAGGGAGAATTAAAGATGATGTTTTAGTGGGGTTCTGGTGTTTACTGGGATGAACTAAAGAAAAAGTGGTGGCATTAGATGAGGGTATGGTAGCTAATGGGACTCTTTTTCCTCCCATCCATAACTCTATTCAGAATACATTTCAGTGTATTTAATGTATGACATTTCAATATTATTTCAGTCAGTTTTAGAATATAGTGATATTTGATATCTGCCTCCCTTGATGTAGGAAAGGTGACATCCATATGGGAGTGAGATACTTCAAGCAACTTAAAAATAGTGGAGACCCACTAAATCATAGAATAGGGTCCCAGAATGGTTCGGGTTGCAAGGGACCTTCAAGCTCATCTCAGTCCAACCCCCTGCCATGGGCAGGGACACCTTCCACTATTCCAGGTTGCTCAGAGCCCCATCCAGCCTGGCCTTGGACAGTTCCAGAGATGGGGCAGCCACAGCTTCTCTGTGCAATGTGTGCCAGGGCCTCAGCACTCTTACAGGGAGGAATTCCTTCCCAATACCCAATCTAAACTTCCTTCCTGTCAGTGTGAAGCCATTCCCCCTTGTCCTGTCACTCCAAGCCCTTGTCAGTAGTCTCTCTCTATCTTCCTGTGGGTCCCCTTCAGACACGGGAACAGAGCAGTAAAGACATTGAAGTCTTTAATATTCATTTCCTTCTCCTTGCTAGTAGGTGCCCAATAGTGGGACATAGAGACCAGCCAACAATCCAACTAAAATCACAGTGTTGTTATTCTAGTTCTGCTGTCTTGCTGCTCATCCCTTGGTGTTTGGCTGCAGGTGAGGGTCCCAGGGCACACCTGCAGAGGCTGGCAGAGTGCATTCGCTGGTCCTACGGTGCCGGAATAGTGCTGCGCCTGGGGAACATCGCCAGGCTGGAGCTCAACTACTGCTTCCCCATGGGAGTACAGGCTGGAGACAGGTTGGTTTGCTACACCAGCTTCTCTAGAGGCTCCTGCACTCCTGAGTGCTTTCTCAGAGAGTTCTGCTCTGTGGTTTGGTTTAGTCCATACAGCAGAGACATCTCAGTGCTGCTTTCCCAGCCTGCTTTATTCACCTTTGTTTCACAGCTGGGTTAAGACTTTGCTTCCCAAGGCCAGGGTTCATTTATCTTGAGAGCAGCTGTTGAAAGTGCAAGTAGCTCTGCAGCAGCTTCATTTCTTGTGGGGAAATGATTGCTCAGACAGCTTGTGGCGTTTTCTTAAGCCTTCTTAACCCAAATGATTGGATAAATATCTCATTTGATGTCTTTGATAAATACCTAGTTTAATGTCTTTGCTTGAAAAATGAAAACAAGTTTATAGATAAAGACAAAAGAAGAAGAAATTAATTTGTTAGCAACCAATTATCCTGTGTCAAGCAAATATTATAATATTCAATAAAAAAGCTTCAGGAGGCCTGTTCTTGTCTGTGAGTATTGTGTCAGATATTCAGTCATTCATACAGGAGCAGGATTATGTTTCTATGGGCAGTGTGAATGTATAATAGCAATTTTAAAATTATGAGCTTTATTTAGAAATGCAAATGCTCCATACAGATGACAGATTGTCAAAACATTTATTTTAAAAATCCTTTGTCAGCTAAAACCTTGGGAATTTGGGGGTAGGGAGAATTAATCTTCATTTCATCAGTACTGTACAAATCACACTGTTTATTTTTTATTTCTTTTCAGGATATGTGATGGTGTTCAGTTTGGAGCAGGAATAAGATTTCTATAACACAGAAGTATTTTACATCACTAAATGAAACTGTGCTCTGGAGATGAAATCAAGACTGTAACATACTTCAAAATGGTCTTTTTTTCCTTGAAATGCAGATACACAGCTGAGTGATTTACCTCTTGGACTCCACGAGAAACCACATTAAATAATTATGCTCTAAAGGTTCATTGTACCTCTGATTCTTGTCAAAGATGGGAGAGTGTTTGTAGGGGTCTATCTTGCACCTTTTAGTTGGCTTTTACTTCAAGTATTATTAGAGTTGTGTCAGATACTGCTCTTGGGTATGGTTCATATCATTTGAGTTTTACTGGTCTGCACAGCCTTCCCTCTTCCAACCACAAGTCCTCAAAAAAGCTGTTATGAGTCAAAAATGATACCATTTTAATGGTTCTAAATGAATCAAAATGTTCTGATTTGAATATATTCCACTATTGTAAATCACCTCTGTTTAAATGCCTCCTACAGTCTGAATTGCATACTGTAAAAGTTCAAGCCATCTGTCTAGCATGGTAAATACTAAAATTATAATTTTGAAAGGTTCAGGGCTCTGAACTCTGACTGTTTTAATGCTCTCAGCAAAGGTGTTGGTTTATGTCTTGCAAAAGCAGCTTTTTATAGCAGTTGCAAAAAGTGACTCCAGACATACAGATGTGTGGAACTATCTGATTTCTCTTTGTCTCTTTCTCCTGACTTGTTGAGATGCTAATTCCACCTTCAAGTCACCTCTGACTTTACCACTTGGGGTATATTCCAGTTTACAAGGATGGACTTACTACTTTGGTCATAACATCTTTGGAGGTAGTTGCATACTGTTTATTTTTATATATATCCACCAACCCTGTGTGGTCATGCTGAGATAATCTGAACTTGAAGTGCACTTTCCTTGTATCTACATTCACATATTTTTGTTAATGTGTGTTGGCAGTTTTAAAATTACAATAGAAAGAAGATTCTGGGAGAGCAGAACATGAGCTGTTGAACTCCTGATTTTTTCTGCTCAGCTAAGGACAGCTTTGGACATGCTGGTGCTCTGCTTGACTTAGCTGAATATGTCAGGACTTCCATGAAAGCTCTTTCCCAATCAAGTCAGCACTCAGACTCCATTCTTTTTAAAGAGAGCACAGTTTTATATATTGCTTTAGCATTGGTATGTATTGCTGTAGGTGTAATGCAGTAACTAAATCTGGTTTAGTTGATAATTCTCTAAGATATGAAGGCTAAAAATTGGACTGCTTGGATTTGCAGAGCTCTGCTTGGTTAAATAGTCTTCCCTCATAAAGTAGTAGCAGTAGGCTTACAGATGTTCAAAATGGTGTGAATGACAGAAGTTAGCTGTTTCAAATAGCAAAATTTAATACAAAAAAACTTTTTCAGTGTGTTTATCTAACAGATACTGTATAAAGTACATATTTAACCAAGCATTTTTGATGATTCTTTTGTTATTATGAGATAAAATATGAAACTATGTTAAGAATGTCAACAAATGTTACTAGTTTTTTCCAGCTCTATTGACATTTTGACATAGAAAAATATTTTTAATGTGAATGTTTAGATACTAAAATGCTGTTAGGGTTTTCTCCTATGAGTTCAAAGTTAGCTGTATTCTGCTGCCTTAAGAGTTCTATTTTGTGCACGCTGTGTTTTACTCAAGGCTGCTCAGGTGCCATCCTTTAGTATGACAGAAGAGCCCCAAGCTCAGCTGGCTGTTTGAGAGGGCTCAGCAGTGTCCTGAGTTGAGGGAAAGAGCCCCAAACTCAGTGTGCACACCACACAGCAGCCAGGCCACAATTAAGCTTTGGGAGAACTCTATGAGAGCCAAGGGAGGAATGGAAAAATCTGCTGAAGGCTGAAGAGACCTGAGCACATCTTCTGAAAGACCTTGCTGTGCCACTTGCCAGTCAGATACAATTGTCCAGTCAGATACAGAGAGCAAAATCATGTTCCATGAGGCCCCAACTGTCTTCCTGCTGGCATTGCACCAGGTTGAAAAGTTAGCATTTTCTTACAGCACACCACAAGTGCACAAAAGCTATCCAGTACAGAAAGTATGTCTGAACTCCTTTGGAAGAAGCATCTGGATTATGTGGTTGCTTGTATGGAATATTGGTATGATTAATATATTTACATTTAAATTTTACTACAGCGGCTCAGATACTTAAAATGGATAAGGTAGAAATCAGAATTCCAGTAGAAGCTGCCGTAGTGCTCAGTGGGAGAACTGCTTTGGGCAGATCTGATTCCATGTTCTTGGTGGTTGTTTCTGGCCAGAGTTGAAAGGATAAAAGGAGTAAGGCCTGCAGTCAGAACTGTGATTCAGAAGCTTGGTGTTTGTATAAGTGGACCGTTTTGGATGCCAGTTTTTGGATATCAGTTTACCCGTGGAGTAGTGAAGATGCTCCTGCTTTTCAGGATGCCACTGTTAGGGACAGCAAGGTGGCAAGGAGTGCCCCCAAACAGCACTCCTGGAATGTGCTCGTGGCCTCCTGATCTCACATGAGCACTGCCGAGGGTGTAGATCCCACCAGGCTCGCCGAGTCCCTTCAGCTGTGGTCTTAATTCACTGCTTGCAGCCCTTTCTAGGGGCTGAGGGAGGCTTGTGGAGGAGAGGACTGTTTTGGGACGAGGTTGGAAGGGTCTCAGTGATGTGTCAGGGCACCTGCCTGCGAGAAGGTGCGTGTCAGAAGTATGGCAGGTACTTCTGTCACCACTTCTAAGACCGTGGGTGGTTTTCAGCTGTTCTGCTTATAAAAAAAAAAAAGTTGAAATTGCTCTTTATATTTGGAAGATCAGGTGTTTTCAGGTGCTGTTAATAAGTTTCTAGGGGACTTAGGTGAAGGTGGAAGAAATGGAGGTTGTGAGACTGCAAGGGGCATGTTTGCTGTCATGTTAAGGCCATGACTGCATTTGAATTGAAAATGTAAGCTTTACAAATAAATTACAATGCTGACCTCAATAATACAGAAGTGTGCTTCAACCTTTGCTGTCATTCTGTGCCTTTTTTCACACATGTCTTGCTGCCAGTCTGTGCAGAGGTGTGGCAACTAAGGTTTAGTACTTCCTACCTTTGCAAAATACCTGCTGGTTTTGTCAGGCATCTTTGTGTAGAAGCAGCTGGCCCTGTTGAGCCCTTTGAGGGAAGTGTTCCAAGTCTTTCCCATGTGTGATTAAATATGGAAGAGTGAAGAGAAGTCAGGTTGGCTCTCCCTTCTCAGGGCTAGGTGAGCACTCACATGAAGTAAGTGAATTTTTACTGTGTTGTTATGGGGAAAGAAAATACCATGAGTCCTTTGTGGGACTATTAAGGAGTTGGTCAGATATCTGGAAGATTATCCTAAACTTTGTCTGGGAAGCATAAAAAAATAATTCCAAAATTACATAATTTGAGTGTTTGTTGAGTTTGTTCTGCCATTCTTGTCTTGTCTTCAAGAGGATGGGAGCTAGCAGCCACAGCTTCAGCAGGAATATTTTCCAGGAGAATTTATGCACAGCTTCTCAACCATGGCAAACTTGTTGAGATAGTGGATGTATGTTGTGTGAGAGCAGAGCTAAATCACTGTTATCAAGTGCAATGCTTTTGGATGATTCTACTGTAATTGGGATGAGACTTTGTGCTGAGTGTATCCTGTGCTTTCGTCTCTTGTTAAGCAAAAAATGCAACCCAGAGCCAATATCTGCATGGAATAAATGGTCTTTGTACAAGCTTTTCAATTAAATAGAATACATAATAGAAGGCACTCTGAAGCAAATCAGTGGCATCAGTTAGGTGGTACATTCCTACCTCAGTATTTAATAAATAACATTATTAACCCTGCCCCTCCAAACAAACAAACAAAAAAACCCCAAACAAAAAAAACAAAGAAAACCCAAACAACAAACCAAACCCAAACACCAACAGTCACACCCCCAATACATTTTCATTTATTTGGCAGACCAGGAAGAAAAATTAACTGTCTTTAAAGTTTCTATCAAAAGTCAGTACACGTTGTGCTATAATAGAACATAGAACAAGACTGCAATGATTTAAGAAGTGGGTGGGTTTGCCTTGCTTCAGTATCTGAGGAAGAGGCCATATATTCAACATCTCTTATGTTGTGTTACATCTAATTGCAGTAACCTCAGGTAGTCTAAAATTTTGAAAGCAGTATAAGGTGCTATGAAGTTAAACTAAAGGAATCAAAACCTCTATCAAAAAGAAGGTGAGCAATGTTAAAATGAGCAGATGTGGATTTTGACTTCTAAATGTTCAGCTAAATATTAAAGTAGCAGTTCAGCGCTGAAAATAAAGCCAGATTTTAAACAAGGCTTATTCTTTTCAGTGTGATTCTCTAAAATGACATGATTATGCTCTAGCAGTTTTCTTAATGATTATACACTCATTATTGGAATATTGAATCTGTTCTTATAGAAATACCTAAGTATCTCATCCCCAATGAGAGAATTTTCAGTCTGCAGAGGGCTGGTATCTCATCCATTATGGAGGGTTTAAACCATGTAGCTGGGCTTGCTTTGAGCTGCAGGCCACTGAGCTGGTGCAGCAGCAGCAGTGTACCTGTCAGTGGCCATTAACCAGTTAAATCACTGCACACTAACACTGATCAAAGCAGCGCTGGAAGTGCTCCATTTCCTGTTTAGAAGAGCCCCGTTTGTTTGATGAGTCTTTAGAAGGCTCCAGGTTTTGTTTGGTGCTTCTGAAGTGTAATTTGACTTTCTGTTGCCATGGGCTCTCTCTTGTCTCAAACCCTTCGTTTTTTTCTTTGAAATAGGCTGGACGCTTTTTCTACTTAGCTACACATTGAAGCATTTTATAAATAAATAGGACATCAAAGTCAGAGGTGAATGGATCTATCGGACTGGCTTTATTTCATTTATTAAAAACACTTTAAGTGTTTACATCTTGCGTGCTGTACTGGAGTCTGTGAAGTTTTATTTACCATTTGTTCCACGTGTATAAATTAACCAGTTTGCTTGCTTTCTTGCTCTAGGTTTGTACTCACACGTTTTCTGATTGCAATTTCATTTAAAAAAAAACAACAAAAAACTGGTGTGAGAACTGATCAATTTTTATGGGGCTTTTATCCCCCAGAGATTAGATAAAATGTTTTTTCCACACTGCCTTACTAAATGTAATCTAAGACTTTAGTATGCATTTTATGAAATGAAAATATCTACTCTGCTAGTCCTATTGCAGATCAACATTCATGTGTGGGCTTTGTATGAATTCAGGTTATTGATGAATTGAAAATGGAGCTTGAATTTGTGAAAGGTCTCATGTGGCTTATGCCAGGAGAATGCAGTCGACATCCTTGCAAATTACTTAATTTTGCAAAGTGGTTTTGTAACTGGTATTGATCCCACCCCGGTAAATTCTCATTTGCCGTCTAAAAGCCTCTGCTATGGGCAATACACAGTTGTTGCAGGAAATGAAATTCATTTGTTCTTCCAAAGAAGCGGGTTCAATAAAGTTCACAGAAGTCTACACTGCCATTCGGAAGAGTCTTTCCAGCCTGGTCATGTGTGCCCTCCACTTCCCTTCTGCTGGCACTTGCCCTTGGGTGACTTCAGGCTCAGTCAAACTGGAAGGCTTGGGCTGAGTGATTTTGTTTTTTGTTTGTTGTGTTGGATTTTTCTTTTAGTTGCCAAAGTGACTGTAGAAAAGCAGCTGTAGGTGAGGGACAAGAGTCGATCTGGGTGACAGAAGGGAATAGCTCAGGTTAAATCTCGAGTGAAACTAACTCAGAAAATTATCTCTGCTACATTCTGCCCTGGATGTGTCCTGCAGTGTTGCTTCTGTGTCAGGTCAAGCCTGCAAATCTGTCCCATATAGGGTGTGCAGCTCCTGAGCCAAGTTGTGTTGGTTTGAATGCCGTCCTTTGTTGGGGCAAGGATTGCTGACAGGGACGCTGCTTGCAGGAGCACAGCCAAAGGTTGTGCGTGACTCTGGGGACCCAGCAATCCCGTTAAAATCAGTGGGACAACTTCAGGGGCTTAAACAGCATCAGAACCTAACACTATATACTCCTCAGGACCTGTTTTTAACGTGTATTCCACAACCCCCTTATCATGTTCCTGGCTGCTGTGAAATGACAAGCAATAAGAAATTCTCCCCGTGAGATCACAGCCAAGTGCCTGTTTTGGGGCGTTTCTGTGCGCACACGCCGCGCTGATGGCAGCAGCAGTGCGGGGACACCCGGCAGGTGGTGGCTTGGCAAACACAGAGCCTACGGCTCCCTTCTCCTCGATCTTCCCACAAAAGAGGTGTCAGACCTGATCGGCAACATGCCAGGAGGAGAAGACAGGCTGGTCTGACAGAATGGGCACATGGCTGCAAAATTAAGAGGCACACCTGAGCGAAGCCAGCAAGGAATTGCGGTTGGCACATGATGGATGGCACATGCTGAGCGTTTGCCCCCAGTTGTGTCCAATTATTGCAAAATGTGGAATATAAAAAACTGTTCTTGAGAAAGGATGTAATTTCAAGTCTGAGCGCTTTCAAGCCTAACACCACTCTCTGGTCCGGCTGTGGTGGGATCGGGGGTGTCGTTTTGCCGCGATGCTTTTTACCCGCTTTTCCTGGCACCCGCGTGGGTCCAGGAAGAGGGGCTCGCCCGCCTGGCCGCAGGTGATGCTCGGGTGGGCTCGGTGCCCGCCCCCGGCCCCCCGGGGGTGTCCGAGTCCCGTCCCGTCCCGTCCCCGCCTCCCGTAGACTTCCCGGCCGTGGCAGGGCGCTGTGGCGGCTCCCGGAGCTGCGAGCGCACACCGCGGGCTCGCCCCGCTCGCTCGGGCGAGTGACTCCCCGCTCCCGGGCTTGGCTGGGCTCCGCGGGCCCCGCACCGCCGGGCGGGATCGGGCCGGGCCGGTTCGGTTCTCCCGGCAGAGCCGATGTCCGCCGCGCCCGTCCGGTCCCCGACGCTGCGGCCGCACAGGATGAAGAAAGAGGAGTCGTTCCTGGGCAAGCTCGGGGGGACCCTGGCCAGGAAGAAGAAAGCCAAGGAGGGTGAGTTCTCCGGCGCGGAGGGAAGGAAGGAACGTGCTCGGGGCCGGCGTGACTTGCGGCAGCTCCGCCGTCCCGTCCCGGTCCGTGCTGGTCCGTCCCGGTCCTCCGCGGGAGCAGCGGCGGAGCCCCCGAGCCGCGCTTTGTTCGGCGGCCCCGCGGAGGGGCCGTGCCCGCCTTCCACCCCCGAGAGCCACAGCACGGCTGGGGACGGGCGTGGGGGCGGCTGGCAGGGATGGGGGAGACTGGAACGACAGGAGACGGATGGCAGGATGGGGAGAGGCTGAGGGCAGTGGGGGAAGGCTGGCAGCGATGGGGGAGACTGAAGTGATGGAGGGCGGGACATCAACCCATGTCTCATGTCCGGGAAGGTAAGCCCAGAACCCATTTTGTGCTGTTAAATAAATTCCTGGTAACCAACGAGGCTGTGGCTGTCGTTTTCTTGTAGTCTGAGAGGTGAGGAAGCCACGAGGGAATGGTTAAGTCCGCCCGTGTTTCATTCCAGGTCCGCTTCGTCCATAGGCTTTGCTGTGCCCAGAGACCAGGTCCGTCCATCCCACCCGCCCCGCTCTGAGGGATTCCTCATAGGCACACGTACCCCGGGCTGCGTGGACGAGTGTGTCCATGTGGGATGTCGCTGCTGGTGCTACCTGGGCTGGGAGGCAAGAGCCTTCCCTTTGCTGCAGAGAGCCTGGAGAAGCTCCCCAGCCCGAGCCCAATGGACCAGCGCCCACACTGAGGGGCTCAGCCCCTGCTGCACGCCCCGACCTGGGGCGTGGGCACATCTGTGAGGCGTCCCGGAGCCACCGGCCCACGCCAGGGGCTGTGTGCAGATAGCAGCGTTGCTGTTGTAGAAAGGGAGGTGTCTCGTTGCTGGGCTTGATAAAGTTGGCCCAGTCCCGAATGCTCGAAGTGTGCCCTTCCTCTGAGTGCAAGTGTCCTCCGGGGATGGTGTGTGCCGCTCTCTTCGGCTTCCCCGATTCACCAGCATTGGTTTCTGTGGAGATGCTGCCTCTGTGTTGTACCCAAGACTCCTGGCATCTGCCAGCAGGAAATCTGTGTCCTCACTCTATGGCATAACACAATTGTGGCTTCATGCCTGGTGAAAACTGGCCTTGGTTTTGTCCTAGTGTCTGCTGTATGTAGGCTAGGGATGTAACTCAAGTTTCAGCCTCATTTCAGCTGCCTGTTGAGCACATTTTGCCCATGTTGAGTCTATCAATTACCAGCAACACTCAGAAGACAGCTTTTTAATATTTAAAAACACAATATTAGGCCTTGAAACCTGGTTCAAGGAAATTGTTTCCCTTTCCTTCTGTTGCCTGTTTTGGTGTGGCTTACTGGTGTTTCCTTTATTATCTATTTTTAATCACATTTCCCTGATGTGGTTCTACTGAGGAGCAGCAGAAGTAATTGTGCCTTCCTGAGATGATCTCATTTGCTTCCGAAGGAAGATGGTGGAAAAAAATTCATTTCTGGCAGTGCTCCAAAAAACTGCATGTCAAAGGTAGCTTCTAAGCTGAAACAGGTTGGCAGCTTCCCTTAGGCATTTCAACATCACTAGGCTGTGTTCTTGAAGTGACCACTTTGAGCTGGTTTTGCTGAGTTTGCCTGTGGTTTTACCTACTTGTGTGGCCACGGCTCCTCGTGGCCATGGAAGGGCCTCTTTTGGTCGCTGTGCCTGGTGCTTAGTGGGAACCACATCAAAACCTCCCAGCCCCGATTCTGCTGCTGTGATGGGGAGGAAGCTGCAACATGAGGGGCAGCTTTTCGTGTGAGTATTCCTTCCAGTCTGAGATGCCACTGCTGGGTGGGACATTCCTGGTGCTGCAGGCGGCCAAGACCCTTGCTTGTGAAGGGAAATGTTTTTTTCCCGTTGTGGAGCAGCTCTCCAGTGGAGGCAGTCCCAGCCTGTGCAATGGGAGGGGGCCGAGGGATGAGTGATGAGCTGGGGGGTCTGCACTGGAACATGGATTGTGGTAGGGCTTGGGCAGCCCCAGGAGCAAATTTCAGGGCTAGCAACTAATTTATTTTTTTTTAATGTGAGTGTGGAGCAGAAGTAAACTGGAAAGTTACTTCATCTGAGTGGCGTTCCTTGAAGGAGGTGGTAGGGGCAGATGTGGTCAGCGTTTCCCCATGTGCTCAGCCCTTGGGAATTCCTGGCCTCCCTCCAGCTGTCTGCTGGGTTTGCCTGAGGGGGCCAGCAGAGGTCACAACAATCTTCCCAAAGTAAATCCTGCCCTCTTCACGACAAATGAGAATGCTGGCTGCTCATTTGCCACAGTCTGAAATCATCCTTGCCTCCTCTGCCTCTATCAGCACCAAAAGCTGCAGCCCGAGGGCTCTCTGTACCTTCTGCTTGCTTTTACTGCCTTTGTATTGCAGCTGTCGCTGTTCCAGCTGTGCTCATGCAGTGACCCTCAACAGGGTCTGTGTGAGAGCCAAAATCCACTTATACCAATCCTTTGTGCACTTCTGAGCCACGCAGCTCAATGCTGAAAAAGTTTTCCTTTGTGGTTTTAATTTCTTAAATCATAGGTCATAAATAACGATGATGTGCGGTTGCTAACCATGACCATCTAATTTTTTTTTATTTTTTTTCTTTTTCTTTGGCTAATTACTTCATGGCTTGCTGCAGTGTATTTTTGGAGAGGGTTTTTAGGCAGCCTTGACTCAAGAGAAAGAGAAGCTCATGGAGAAGCCGTTTTTACCCTGGACTGAGTGATCTCACAGTCTGTTTGGCTCCTCCCTTCCTCTTCCTTCCCAGGAATATTTTTAACCCCTAGTTTGGGTAAAAATGCCCCAGGGAGAAACGTCTTGCTGATTATTAATGCCTGCAGGCTATGTCAAAATGGGTCACCAGTGAGTACAGGAACACTTCAGTGGAGCTCCACAGCAGGAGAACCAGCAGATGAGCTCCACCCTACCATGCTAGTACTGGAGAGCCCACAGGGAGGGGCTTGGCCAGAGAAAGGGCAGGAAAGCCCATGGGATTGCATGGAGAGAGATGTGTGGTCCAAATCTTACAATCAGTCATGATGCTCATCCTTAGAAACATGGGATGTGCCAGTTCCAGTGCTCTGCGACCACTTTGATTTTTACTTCTCTCCCTGTCCCCCATTTAGGCCATCTGGAAATCTGCAAATACCTACGTTTGTCTCATGTTACTGTTCCATGGCTCTGTCTTGTCATATCTGAGGTTTACATTAGATATAGGAAGAAATTGTTCCCTGTGAGGGTTAAGAGGCCCTAGCACAGGTTTTCCAGAGAAGCTGGGGCTGCCCCATCCCCGGCAGTGTCCAAGGCCAGGCTGGATGGGGCTCTGAGCAACCTGGGACAGTGGAAGGTGTCCCTGCCCATGGCAGGGGTATGGAATGAGATGAGCTTGAAGGTCCCTTGCAACCCAGACCATTCCATAATTCTGTGATTTTGGTCTTTAAAGATGTGCCACCTGTTCAAGAGCTCCAAAATCTGCTTTAAATGCCTTAGAAAACTGTTGGGGTGCTGGCAGGGCCCACAGAGGATACAGTTTTTAGCTTATTGTCCTTAGCTTATTTTCAGATTTTGTAAAAGACACTGTTTCAGGCAGTGCTGTGTTTCATCTGCAAATGGAAACTGAAAAAAATCTGCTCTTTCCTGTTTGCCAGAGTGATGTTGCTATACTGAAATAAAGGAGGGGGTTTGCTGCAAGCTTCACTCCCAGCCTCCTTGCGAGGCTTGGTTTTCTTTTCCTCATAACATGCTGTATGGGAGACCTGGGCAGCAGGTTTTTGGCTAAATAAGCTTTCTTTTATTGTATCTATGTGTGTGTATAGCCAGTATGGGGGGGTCAGTGAGAGAAATAAAACAGAATCAATTGCTTGGTGCTGCATCCCAGTGACACGATCGAGGGTGGGCACAGGGGTGAGAAAATTTATTTGCCAATTATTTGTGCCTGATGAAATCTGGAGAGGGGAATGAAAGATAGCACTGCAGAGGGCAGAATTATTGCAACAGGAGCTGAATAAGGGAAAAGTTTTGTATATATCAAGGGAAGCTGAAGTGCTGTTCTTGAGATCCGTGTCTCGGTGTTACAGTGAGATATCCTGATGGTGTCTCACTGCCTTCTTAATTTACTTTCTGTACTCACAGGATGTGGCAGTGAATTTTTAGGCAGATGGAGAGACAAATACAAAATGTGTGGAGTCTTAATTCTGTTGTCCTGCTTTACACAAGTACATTTGCTGCAGACTGGGAGGATGCTTGGCTGGAGAAGTGTGTCTGTGCATTGTGATGTGCTACTGCTGCTGAAATACCCCCAGAGAAGATGAGATGAGTGCTGGTTAAGTAGAATTACTTGCTCTTTAAGAAAGGAATTTGCAGTTCCTTTCTGCAACAGTAGTAGTTATATTGAAGCTCCATACTGTTCCAGATATGTGCGAATATATAGGAAGTCTGTGCAAACACACATAGATTCATATTTCAAATTAGATTTATTATCCTTTCTACCACTAATTTAAACAGACGTAAGTTTCCAGTTGTAACCTGTGTAGCCTAATTGCTGTTTCTCCTGTAGGGCTTAGGCCAGACCAGGCCTGGTTGCAGTCTTGGTAGAAAGAACAGTGCTGGTTTGGCTTCTGTGTTCTATTCTGGCAAAAGCTGTACTGGGAATATATTTTTTCAATGTCTCAACTGAAATGAACTTTATATGCACAAGAATTGTGCTTTTGACTGTATCATAACCCCCACATTTTCCTCCTGTAGCTGCACTTAGGCTAGGGTGGTTCACCCAGTGCAGCTTTAGGCACAGTTTCCTGGTGAGACAAGAGAGCTTGGAATTACAGCTGCAAGTTTTCTTCCAGACAGGATGCAACAAGACACACAAGATAGCTCTGTAGCTCTTCAGTAGTGTTGAAGGAGTGCCTTGCCTTCCTTTAAGGAAAACAGACACTTAAAAGTAGGTTTATTTCCAGAGTTGCAATTTTTAAACTAAGATTCATTGTAAGAACACTGTTAAGCTTCATAATAAAACCTTAGCAGGGTGTTATTAACACTTCCAGTTTTCCAAAACCGGAATTCCAATCCTTTTTTTCCCTAAAGGCTACCCTTATTTCACAGCAGTTGTTCAATGATACCTGTTTTAATTTCTTCTAAAGAATGTATTAATTGTGACAGCTGGAGACTTTCAGAAGGAGGCATCTGGCTGTGTCTCTTCCAAGGAGTGTATGGGTGAGCCCTGTGAGGCTCTGAGGTGTTGGAGAGCTGCACATGGACTTGGTGGGAATGGAGAGAGCTGCAAAACCACAACTCATGGAAAGTCTCTGTGAAGGAGGGACTCTGGAGCTCACTGGTTAATCTGGGCAGGGACGTTAGGCTGTTTTCTGCAGTGTATTATCATGAATACGTTAATCCTACTGACTATGTGCTTGTGTTTGTAAGAGCTGGGATATTTAGATCACTTTATTGATATACATGCATCTTACTGATTTGCACATGGCAATAGGGCAATCCAGAAAAGAGAGTGTAATTATGCATAACAGTGTTAAATGCCTTTTTGTGTACTTCAAGAACTGTTACAGGCCAGTGGATCTGAAAACAGACGGAGCTGGTGGAGATTACCAGTGCACTGCTCTGAGTTTTGGATTGTACTTTGATGTTAGGAGATCTGGGAGATTAGCTGGCAAGCTTTTTTCATTGCAAAAGCATGTCAGAACAACTTGCTGCTAAGGGATCCAGGCTTATGTGGTCTTAGGCAAAGCCAGGGCAGGGCCGAGTCTGCTGCTTGCAGGAATTGGTGTTTCAGCAGTCACAGCTTTGCTGTTCAGCTGGAAGGAACTTCAGTGTGCGTACCTTGTGCACACAAGTTTCAGGGTCACAGCTGAGGAGATTCAGGTTTGTAGCTGTGGAAGTCCAGCAGAGCTGCTACTTTAGAGCTGCCCATGTGGGATTTGGATGCCAAATAGCTGTCTGCTTTAAAATGCAACCAGTCAAGTGCACAAATCTCTTGGGCACCGCTAGAAATCTCAGCCTGCAAGATTTCTGAGGTTGTCTCTGTCAGGGTTCCTGGGATATGATGTCTCAAAGGGGAATATGGCTATACAGAGACACTGACATGTATCACAAGGAGAAGGAGTTTTCTGCCTCACCTGTACCATCATCGGTTTGTTATCCTTGTCACTTCTGCAGTGCAGGAGGGGCTGTGTGTGTCTTCTCAACCTGGGAGTCTTGTTCTCTTTTCAGCCCTCCAGCTCCTCTCAGCTGTTTCAGGTGACCTGAAGTTCAGCAAGGAAGAAGGAAGGGAAGTCGACCGTGTTCCATGTTTCCTAAAGGCTCCTCCTTGTGCTGACCTCTGCTCATTAGAGCAATCCTAACTTCAGGACACCTCCAGGTTCTCTGAACTAACAGCATCCGGGTATTTTGTTGGAGAGACCAGCTACTGGAAGGTCATTGGGGTGGCTCCAGAGAATGATCTGACCTGTGCCAGATTCAGGATGAGGCTGATGGCATGGGTTCTGTTCTGCTCAGCTCTCACAAGATCCTCCTGCCTTACTCTGCACAGCCTTGAGCCCTTCCGTATGGTGACCTTGGTAGTTTCTTATCCCCACCCTTGTACACCTCTTCCTGCTCTATGAGATGTGTTGTGTATGTGCACTGTCACTGATGAAGCTCAACTTTTCTTCTCAGGGCACAGCCCAACCAGCTGAGTTGTTGACTCTCACTTACAGGGGATGTGCCTCTGTGCCAGGTTTTCCCTGGGATCTGGATGCTGTGCGTGCACTGGCCCTTGCTTTGCCTAGTGGAGGGCTATGAGTGTCCAGAGGAGGCTACAAAGATGGTGCAGGGCCTTGAGGGGAAGGATTATGAGGAGCAGCTGAGGGCTCTGGGTCTACTCAGCTGGAGAAGACTGAGGGCAGACCTCACCGGGGGCTGCAGCTCCTCCTTAGGGGCAGCAGAGGGGCAGCTCTGATCTCTGCTCTGTGTGACCAGGGAGAGCACCCAGGGAACAGCTGGAGCTGTGTCAGGGCAGGGTTAAGGTGGATATCAAACAGGATAAAGGTTCTTCCCCCAGAGGGTGGTGGGCACTGCCCAGGCTCCCCAGGGAATGGTCACAGCCCCAAGGCTGCCAGAGCTCCAGGAGCGTTTGGACAATGCTCTTGGGCACAGGGTGGGATTGTTGAGGTGTCTGTGCAGGGCCAGAGTTAGACTTCGATGCTTTGTGGGTTCCTTCCAGCTCAGGATATTCTGTGATTCTGTGGTGGCTGTAGCTTACCTGTCTCTGGTTGGTGTCACAGGCTGCATCAGCACTCCTGCCCTGCTGAGGGAGGTGTGAATTTTTGTGAGGAGGATGGAGGTGGAAGGGAATGATGGAGTGTGGTCAGTGGGACAGCACTGCTTATCAAGGAGTTCTGCCAGGCTGCCTTCAGGAGGAGTTCCTGAACCTGGGTGCTGGAGCTCTGCTCAGGACCAGGCCGCTCAGTGGCTGTGAGCAGGGGCTCTGAACAGCAGCTATGTGTGAGCAAACCCTGTTTGCCTTTGGGAGTGGGCACAGCACTGATGGGAAGTGGGAACAGAAACCTTTCTGTTGCACAGCTTGATAGGCCAGTGGCCAAGTGATCTCTCCAGGGTAAAGCTTATTGTGCTCAGGTGTAGATTTCCTAACTTGTACTCTTCTGATGGCCAAGCAGAAAGCTGCAACCTGAAATTTGTGACTTCTGTTGCGTGTCTGGAACAGGATGATGTAAAACACGTGGTGTCAGCCTTTTGTAATTTGAATCCGGTGAAGTTTTGCTATGAAAACCAGATGTGGAGACAACATGCACACCTGGTAGCACGTACTGGGAACAGTGAGTCTGTATGCTCCAAGCCCTTAAATCTGTCACTTCCTCCTGGAGGAACAATGGGGCTCCTAATTATAAATCCAGTACACTGATTTGTTTCCTTGCACTCTCTGCAGACCCCTCTCTCTCCAGAGGCCTCAGGCTGAGAGGGGAGGCCATGGGATGAGATTCTGGTTTTGGCTTTTCTGGTGGTGAGTGAACTGGGAATTCAGTTCTGCCTCTCAGTGGTTGTTTGTCCAGGTCAAAGAAGGTTTTTTTATAATCCCCAAGACCTATCTGGCAATCAGATACAGACTTTTATTAAAACTCTTTTTAATGTATGCTGCATGTTGGTTATAAAACAAGCAAACTGTTCTGGCTCCTGGAATCCCAGTTCCTTCTTTAGTACTTCTTCCATTGTGTGCTTGAAATAGTGTATTTTCCATTATAGCTGCCATATGGCCTTACTGCTAATTTTTAATTAGCTGTGGGATGGTTGCATACACAGTTTATTTGGAGTAAGGAAGGAGACTGAGAGCTGGATGAGGAGATGTCTGTGTAGAGGCATGGTGTCGTGTCTTTTTTAGTGTCTTTAAATAGAAGAATGTGTAATTCGCAGTGTTGTTCCATCAGATCTGTTTGGCAGATGCCAGCATTTGTGCCATTAAACAGATGTAGACACTTCTGTCATTTTTAAAATAGAATAGTGTTGTTTACTCTCTGGCTTGCCTAGTCCAGCAGATGGATCTGGAGGCTTTGCAAAATTGACAGGATTTTCTTCAAAAATTATAGGAAACGTTAACCACTTGCACTTTCCACTTAACATTCTCCCAAAAGAGCAGGGTTATGAAACTGTACCTCGGGATTACTTTTTGCCTTCTTCCCCATGTATGGCTCCCAGTGCCGTTACAGTGAACTGGTTCCACTGGAAATTTAGGCATGGTAACACTACAGAATTTGTTCTGACAGGAATCCTGCTTCTCTACTTAAAATTCTGGAGCTGCAAGAGAAGATCATTGAGTACAGTTGTTCCCCCAGCATGGCCAAGTCCATCCCTAAATCATGTCCCCATGTGCCACATACACGAGTCTTGTAGGTACCTCCAGCAGTGATGACCCCAGCACTTCCCTGGGGAGCCTGTTCCAGTACTTGACAGCCCTTTCAGTGCAGACATTTTTCCTCATATTCAACCTGAACCTTCCCGGCACAGCTTGAGGCCATTTCCTCTTTGTTCCATCATTTATTCTCTGGGCGCAGAGCCTGACCCCCTCCAGCTGTCCCCTCCTGTCAGGGAGTTGTGCAGAGCCACAAGGTCCCCCCTGAGCCTCCTTTTCTCCAGGCTGAGCCCCTTTCCCAGCTCCCTCAGCCCCTCCTGGTGCTCCAGCCCCTTCCCCAGCTCCTTTCCCTTCTCCAGACACACTCAATGTCTTTTCTGCCATGAGCGGCCCAAAACTGATTCCAGGGTTTGATCTGCTCCCTGTCCCTGTCTTCCAGCTCAGGGGCTGGGTACAAGGGGAGCAACCAGTCTGACTGTTAGAGTCTGAGGCAGAGAAGGCATTAAGTACCTCTGTCTTTTCCTCAGCCTTTTTCATTACGTGTCCCCGTTGCATCCAGTAAAAGGTGAAGATTTTCCCTAGCACTCTTTTTGTTGCAGATGCATTTGTAGAAACATTTTTATTGTCCTTTATAGCAGTAACCAGATTAAGTTCTAGTTGGGCTTTGACCCCCTTAATTTTCTCCCTGTATAACCTCATGCCATCCTTGTAGTCCACCTGAGTTGCTTGCCTTCCTTTCAAGGTGATAAACTCTTTTCCTGAAGAATGTCCAGCCTTCCTGGACCCTTTTCCCTTCAGAGCTGTCTCCCAAGAGACTCCATCCCTCTTTGAGACAGATGTATCCCATCTGTCACCACCAGGCTTTCTGTTATGCAAGCTGATCAATGATCAAAAAAATCCAGAATTCAAGACCCCCACCAGACTTGGAGCCAGGTATGGATCTGCTGGCTCTTCCTGCTGCTTCCCTCATCGTTCTCTGCAACTGGAAGGATAGGTAATTCAATTAGGCAATTAAATAAGCTTCTGTAATGGAGTCCTGTCATTGCTAAACTGGATTTTAATTGTGTCCAGGATGTCATGCTGCAAAATGGCCCTGCAGTGCCAGGAGCAAACCAGATGTGCTGCCTGTAAAGCAGATCTGATGCTGTCTACCACACAGAATGTGGCTGGGTTTATATTTTTGCATGTGGAAGGGAAGAAGCAGTCATGCCTCACCTAACCTAATGCAGCAAGAGTATAGCTTCAACCTGAATTTTTTAGGTCTTCCAAGGAAAGCTTCTCAGATTATGTTCTCTTAGTTTCTGAGTTTCACTCTGGTTCTGAGTTTTTTGAGGGTCCCTTGTCAGGGAAAGACAGATGGTAATAAGAAGATGAGAGGGAGTGGCCTCAGTGTCCACTCTCTGCTGTATGGTTGAGGGAGAACACTATATACTTGTTTCCCCGTTTCTATCTGGTAAAAGAAATTGTAACTTTTAGTGAGGCACTTTTCTTCCCCTGAAGGGCATTAGGTATAGGTGCATGTGACCCAGAATCTTGGTGGAAGGCATCCTCAGTGGAGTCCTTTATTTGCTGTTGATACAGTGGTTGGTCAGAGGTTTCTCCAAGACTGCAGACACAATTTGAAAATGGGCTGGGGAATTTCACTCCTGTGCTGAATGCACAGGAGATGGGCACTGTAGTTTCAGGGGGGTTTAGCATGTTGAAGCATAGCTGGGCAGATGATTCTGTTTGGGGAGTGTGACAGATTCCATATCCATTGCAGTCATGGACAGAGAAAGAACAGGGACAAGAGGAGGAGGGAAAAGATCCTCCTGGCCACACCTTTGTTGTGTGAGCTCTTTGTCTCATGTCTCAGGATGTGTCCTGTTCCCTGGTTTGGGTCTGACCTGTAACTTGAAATTCTTTAAGATGTCCAGCACCTTTCTAGCTCACAGGGCCTGGTGTTACCAGGGCCAAGGCTTTGAAAGGGACCACAGAAAACTAGAATTGCAAATCCTGAAAAACTTGGGTGTGCTGACTAAGTAAATGAGTAAAATCAGCAGCAGGTCTTTCTGATACTTTGTGAAGTGTGATGTTTCCTTGTGCTTTGGAATTGTTTTGATTTGATTCTTTGACTGGCTCTTGTTTCATGATTGCATTTTGATATCCCTTGAGAGCTGTGCTTGAGAGACTGGACTGGAAAGTCAATTGAAGGGCTCCCCTCTTCCTACATAGTCTTCAGCAGCTCCGTTAGGAAATGCTGGGGCTATTTCTTACTTCAACCCAGCAGAGTTAAACATCCAAATGCTTTTATGGCACCCACTATCTCCACTGTACCTTCCCTTCATGGTCTGGCTTTTATCTGGCTGTGGGCTCTGAGTTCCAGGCTTTTACTCTGAGGTCTGTAGTGCTTTTCACTGAAGTGCTTGTCTTGACAGGTCCTCTGGTGCTCAAAGCAACAAATAAAATAATTTCCCCCATATGACATGTCTGGAAAACACTGAGAAAATGCCCTTATATTTTGTAGCATTTACTTACACAGATCTTTCATCTCAGTTTTAAGACACTGCTTTACTGCCTGAGTGCAGGTAGGACACAGGAAAGGTAGAGCTGAGCATGAGCAACCTCGGGATATGGTGCACTGAAAACTGTGTGTTGAGTGTTTAGGGTACCCAAGCTCTAGTTTGGAACATGGCCTGTCCCTCCACTGGTCCTCTGGTATTTACTGGCAAACTCTCAATTTGTGTATTGCAAGTAGAGTTGCTGCATGTAAATGTTTTTCAGGGTTTTCTTTGTCTCTGGGTGACGTTTGGGCAACTGCAGCAATGAGGCATGTACACTTTTTGTGGTCTGCAGAACCATTTATCTTGGCTTGTTCTTCCTGTAGAATCATGTTGCATGAGCAAAATAGTTGCTTTTTTGAAGTGCAAGTCATATCTGTAGCCTCCTTTCTGTTCTCCTGGAGTTTGGCTGTCAGGCTCTGTCCTGTCAGCTGTGGAAGACGGAGCCTTGCTGCTGCTGCTCACCTGCCATCAGTGCCTTCAGAAGTGAGTCTGTTACTCTGTACTTCTTTTGACATGTCCAGAAAACAAACAGCTTAAAATGTTCTCACATTTGCACAGTAGATTACTTTTGGTGGTGGTGGTGGTGGTGACTTTTTCATCCCTCTGTGCAAAGGATACGGGGAGTGCAGGAAGCTGAGGCAGGTGAAACTGTCTTGGCAGATAACAAAGTACCTACCTACAAATGAAGTGTCAAACCATGTGGTGGTTTGAAAAAAAACCATGTTTTTTTCCATGAGGTGGAAGAAAGTTGGTGGAGAAATGGAAAGCTGGTCACTTGTAAAATGTGGTAGCCTGAGCTGCAGTAGTGGCTTTTTTTGAAGCCAGGTGTTCTGCTTGATAAAGTTTGCAGGGTTAGATGTGCACATGGGATCCAGAGGTAGAGCCTATAGGAGGCTGTAAACTGAAGTGCTGTTTTCTCCCAGATTTCTTCAAGGTGCAGAAGGCAAGAGTTGAATGGATGGGTTGGGTGTCTCTCTTCCAGAGCAGTGCTGTTAGCTCTGCTTCTGACAGCTTCTGCTGTCTCTCCCTTGGTGGTTTGCTGTCACTGGACCCATTAAATATGGATACCTTAAGCAATGAGTTAATTCTGGTTTAGCTTTTGGCTAAAGGAGCCTTGGTGCTTCGCATCTTGTGGAAACCAGCCTGCTTCATTTGGGATCTTGGGCTGAGTCCCAGACATGAAGGTGCTGTTCCTTTAGCTGTTTGTGCCCATCAGCTTTGGTTGTAGGAGAAAGCCTGAGAGAGCACTCAAGACTTCCTAGGAGAACACAGCATTTCATGGAGAATGGATGGTGGTAAGTTGAAAATGCCTTGATGGTTTTCTACTGGTAGTGGACACAAGCCCAAAATCTCCTTCAGTCTTTCCCTTTTCTTACTAGACTTTGTCTTTCCCTCTGCTCTCATATGTCAGATTTGACTCCACATCTCCCTTTCTGCTGGAAGTTGTTCTGGTGCTCATGCAATGTCCTTGGGAGAATGTAACCTCCACCATTACTTTGTGGGCAGAAATGACCCTTCCTCTGTTGGAAGGGAATTACACCTGGGGGAGGCTGAAAGAGAACATTTTCCCCATTTTCAAGTAGAACTTGTGTGCAGGGAAAGGAGTGTAGCTTTCCCTGGCTGCTTTTAGTGTTCTCTTAATCTTCAGTTCTTGCCTGGCTTTTCCCAGTCAAAAAACTTTGTGTTTGAAGCTATCTATTCAGGACAAAGCAAGTGTAGAAGCTATCTGCTCTGTATCCTTGAGGGTATCCATCTGTTATCTTTTTAAGTATAACTTTACAAATACTTTAAAACACCATTCCTGTCGACACTGGTATTTTTGCTGTCTTGGGGTGGAGGGTTTTTTTGTTGTTGTTGGGCTATTTTTCTGTGTGTTTGTTTGGGATTTTTTTTTTTGGTTGGTTCTTTTAATTAATTTTTCCCAGCATTAATGTTTGTGTGTCTACACAGTGAAAATTGATTCAGTAATTTTTTATCCTTTCTTGTCTGGCTAGTTTTCAGACACACAGTTTCCCCAGTCTGTGACATAATGTGGCTTCTGGAGCCAGTAGTGCCTGCAAAAGGAAGGGATGAGTGGCAGGTAGAGCTCAAGATGAAGTCTGAGTGCCTCTTTGAAATAATGGATCCCTGCCTGATGGAAGCAGCAACATAACACCACCAAAAAATGCAAATCCTCTTTCCACAGACATCCCCCCCCCCCCCCCAACAGCTCTCTAGAAAAATAATAACATTCTTATTTGTGAAAATAACAAAAGCAGTATTTCACTCTCACAAACAAAACAAAGCCCAAACTTCCTATAAATGTTTCCAGCTGGCTCAAGTGTTGAATATGCTGTTACTATGCTAGATACATGTTTTACCTTTGGCAGAAATTTGGGCGATCTTTGTTCTGACAGTCACAGACTTACCTGTGTAAATTTTAACACGTGTTTAAGCAAGTGTGGCCTGATCTTTGCAACTGAACCAAAAGCATTATTACAGCCCTTTAGAAGTTGTCTTTGGCTTTGCTTTTCCCTTTTCTTTTACAGCTTTCCATTTCTTTACATACCAGAGTCTGGACATTGCAAGTGCCTTGCCTGTTGAGACATATAAATAATTTGCTTTATTACCACAGTTCTCCTTTGAATACAGTGCCTTTATGTGGATTTGGTCAGGTTTTTTCCTTTGATCTGCCTGGGATTATTAATTCTCTGTTACAGTTAATGGCCACAGTCTCTATGAAAAGATCTCAGGGCCTTTTGTAAATGTGCAGTGATCTGAGCTGTGTGTGGTTTGTCTCTAGAAAAGAGTGCAGTGTAGCAGCATGTTTGGGCATGCTTCTGTAACCTTTCAGTTTATCAGTTTTTCTTAGGATTTGCGAGATTTATCAAAGCTACCTTTTGTTAAATGGGTCCAGAAAGTTTGTGGTTTTGAAGACAATTTTTTATAAGAGTTTTAGCTGTCAGATGGAAATTTAGTTGTGGACATGGCTGCCTGTGTTAGTCTGTGATGGGCAGAGGAGCAGGTTAAGAGGCTGGCACTGCAGAATCTTCAGGGACTTGTTGCCTACTGGTCTGACTTCTCCATAGAAAGCAGGAGCTCCAGCTGATACCTGATCTTTTATGCAAGGGTTTGCTGCTTAACCAGGGGAACTTGCCCTTATCCACGTTCTCCTCTGAGTTGTGAGTGGATGAGGTTTGTGTCACTGTTCTGAAAGGGCTAAGAATGGTCTTGAAGATGGGCTTTCTGTTTTGTATGTGGTGATCTGGACTATAAGGACACGAATGCAGGCAGGTGAGTCGCTGTCTGAAAAAGTGCAGCTGGTCACACTTTTGTCTCTGGTGAGAAGAAGGAAACTCTGAAAGCAGTAAGAATCTGGGGGCAGGAAGGGAGCTTCCCATGCAGTTTGAATTACCTGAGCATTGCACATTTGCTGTCTGTGTGCTGCTCCCACCAGAGAGGAGCACAAAGTTACCTGAAAGGATCATCTGCAGTGGAGACAAGGACCTGACAGCTTCCAAAGTTAGGATTGAATCACGAGATGGAAGTGTGTCCTGGAAAAGTTGTGGTCAGGCAGTGCTGCTGAGCCAGCTGGCTGGGTGGGATGAATGCAAAGGAAAGCACAGGAACCCTGGGATCAGTGTCGCAACAGCTGCTGCTTTCTGCAGGGTGGGATTCAGCCTTGCAGTCAGAAATAACCAGAACTAAAATTAAGCAGCATTTACCATCTGTGTTTGTAAGATGCTTGTGGTCAGTTTTTTCATAACAAGGCTGCGAATGGCAAAGACTGAAGTGGCCTGTGCTGCTGCTGGTACCTTTTAAAATTACACTAAAATTAAGAGTGAAGGTAGAAAGCTGTTAATATCAGGTGACTCTTTCTTTTAAAAATGAGAAAGCTGGAACATCATCTTATAGTGCTCCTGCTGACTTGAAAGGCCAGCTCCTAGCTTATGAGAAGTCCTTGACAGCTCTGGTGGCACTTCCAACTTTCTGTAGCTAATTGCTTGTGCTGTGTGCAGTTTGCCTGTAATGCCATGTCTGAGACAGCCTGCCTGGCTTACAAATGTAGTGCTGTATTCCATCTGTGTGTGTGATCTGCTCATTCTATTAATTTGTTTGAAAGGCCAGCACACCTTCCAATGTGACTTGATCATGTTGACTGCTGACACTGCCAGGAGAGTGTCAAAGTATTGCAGGGCTGCCAGGAACCTTTGCTGCTTTCCTGGGGACCAGTCGGGAAGTGATCTTTTACATGAGAATTTGAATTTCTCGTTTAGGGGAAAACACAGGGATTTTGCTGGAAGCCAGCCTGGACTGAGCCATGCTCCTTCAGCCTGTTCTCAATGTCCTATTCCTTCCTGCTTTCCCCTGCTGCAGGTTTCCTCTGACTGGCCTTTGAAATGGAATGATCAGGCTTCAGAGAAAGGTGTTTCATACCAGCATCGGGTAGGGAGCAAAAGACCTGTGCCATCACTGCAGGGAAAGCTGCTCCCTGTGGGAAAGGGAAGGGGAAGAAAACAAGGGCAGGCAAGGAGCAGTAATACCTTGTGCAGGGCCTGTCATGACTATAGCTTGTGCAAGCACAGCTCTGCTCTGCTAATCAATGCCTCTTGCATGGACATCTCTGGTATAAACCTCACAGCAAAGGCGCTGCTGCCAGTACAAAGATGAGGAGGCTGGCGCTTGCCAATCTTTTAATAGCCATAATCTTTTACAGTACCTTTGGGTTTGTGAAGGCAGGGCCTGAAAGCCATTCTTTGCTGTAAATTTGCATTAAAATACCTGTTGGGTTCTCAGAAATGTACCCGTTGCTCCATCCTGGTTATTAGCTGCCTCCACTTGCTCATTTGTGAGTTCTCTTTTCTTTCCCGCATCGTGGCTCCATTTCCTGTTCCTGCTTCTGTTTCTTTGCCTAGCAGTGATAAGTGAATACTGGGGGTGGTGAGTAGGGAAAAAGTCCTCAGCATTGTTCCAGCACAGTGTGAAAGGCTTCTGGACTGCTGCAGGTGTGGGGAATGCCCTGGAAAAGTTCGTGTTCCCGAGCACAGGTGCCTGTCTCCATGCTGCCTCTGGGAACCCATGTGTGCCTTGGGCAAGCTCTGAAACCCAGCTGTGCCTTCACCAGCAGGTGCAGGTGACTTTCCTGGGAAGCTCCATGCACAGAAAACACCATCCCTGAGGTGCCTGTCCTTAGGCACCCCTGGTGGGCCAAAGCAGGTGCTAGGCTCCCTTGGGACAGGGAGGGATTCCTGGCTGGGACCACAGCCAAGTGCTGTGTCCTCCCTCCTGGCCCCAGTCCCCAGCAGCTGGGAGCTGATCCTAGTGCCTGCTCCCATGTCACTGTGCCCAAATTAGAGGGGGTTTGGCAGTCTGGAGGTGGCAGTGCCTTATCCAGTTGCTGCCACTCTGTCAGTGTTCAGACACCCCATGGGCTTGGTCTGTGACCTGTCCTTGCTGCTGGGGCCGGGATGGCCGGACTGCTGTGTAGGAGGCGCAGAAAGGGAGGTAGGAAGCACTTCCTTCGTGGCAGGAATCTCTTCATAAGGACCTGCTGTGCTGGGCTTTGCCTGGGAGGCAGCTTTGGGAAGTTTTCTGCTGGCAGAGCCTTGCTTTGCTGGCAGAGGTAGGAGAGGATGTTTTGGTCCCATGGGATCTGGCACAAGTGCTCACAGTCTGAAGAGAAGCATGAAGATTTCATGTGGTTCCTCACATCATGAGGGATGGGGGCTTAATACACAAATTTGTATTAATGTTTTCTTACATTTTAGTAAATTGGTCAAAAACAAGGTGTTTTTGTTAAGAAGAGTAGAGGTAATTTTTATATTAAACGAGCAAGTGCATCCCCTTATTTGAACTTTTGGGAACAAATCTAGTTTTTCTGCATTTAGAAGTATTCTGGCTTGAAATGTATGCATCATTTTTTTCATATACATACACACTGTGCCATGCATTCACTGCCCAGAGGAACTTAGCAGCTCTTCTCTGCATTTGCAAAGAACTGGGAACAGTGATACCCTGAACTTACTGAACACTTGGCATTCCCAGAATGACAGCAGTGCTGTGATAATGAAGTGGGCTACATCTAGAAGGTAAGGCTGGTAGTTCCTAAATAAGTCT